>NC_061532.1:2657500-2957500 GCF_022379125.1 Scophthalmus maximus
CACACATGGTGTTTGAACTGATGGCCTTTACCTAAACACTGATTAAGTACGTATCTGACACATTTAAATAAGAGTAATGCAAACACACGCCTGGCGGCTCTGGGGAAGAGAAAAACAATCACAGAATGCATCATGCTCCTTATAACTCATTTGCTCTTAAAGGATATATTAAATGCTCATATTCAGGTTCATAATTTTAATTTAGTTTATAACTTGAGAGAATTTAAATGCTCTGATGTTTTTTAAACACACCACTTCCCTCACACTGTCTATTCCTGCAGCTCCTCTTTCCAGCCTCTGTCTGAAACACTTGGTTTTACCTCCTGTCTCTTTAAGGCCCCTCCCTCCCAATGAGGTCCAGTCTGCTCTGATTGGCCAGCTGGTCTACTCTGTTGTGATTGGTCAACCGCTTTACCCGGCTTTGTTGGCTAGACTAGCCGCTAGACACTTGGTGATAGCCGGACTACTGATGAGGTGTTTTATGAGCCTGAGGAGCAGAGTTGTCTGTCGGGGAGAGGAGCTCCCTTTCCCAAGGACTTTGGGCTTTTTTACTTTGCAGAACTTTCACATGTAAAAAAAAAACAATAAAACATGCTAAAGGAAAAATGAAAAAGCATAATATGTCTCCTTTAAGGTGAGAAAACATGAATGAAACAGTCAAAGCTGAGCACAATTTAATCATAAGGGTAACAATGATGGTGGGCCGTAACTCAAAATGTTTGGCAATCAGTTGGAGTATGAGCATGAACATCACATCCCAAGTCCATCAAAACCAGCCCAATGGCTCTTTTAATTTTAAAGTTATGTTGCATTACATTTACACACCGGCAATAAAAAGGGAATTAACGCATATAAATTGCTTCACATTCTAACATACAATACGCTTAAGTTGATCAGAGGAAATTAAAGATACGATATGAATGAAACTTAAACTTAGAGAATGTAAAACATCTTTTCAAAAAGGTTTCAAATTCACCGATAGCATTTATTTCTCAGGGTTTTATCCAGACTTCCTCTAAAGGAATTCATTGGCAATAAAATACGCCTTTCCTGCTAAAGCTTTTCTTCATCTGGTATGACCATCTGTTTCTATATTTCTACATTTCATATAGATATATTGCTCCAATACTAAGTCAGTGGGCTGCACGGTGGTGTAGTGGTTAGACACCTCACAGCAAGAAGGTTCTGGGTTGGCCTCTAAGTTTGAACCATCCAGGGTCTTTCTGTGTGGAGTTTGCATATTCTCCCCGTGTATGCGTGGGTTCTCTCCGGGTTCTCTGGCTTCCTTCCACAATCCAAAGACATGCAGAATGGGGTTAGGTTAATTGGAGATTCTAAATAGGTGTGAGAGTGAGAGTGAATGGTTGTTTGTCTCTGTGTGTTTGCACTGCGATATGTTGGCGACCTGTCCAGGGTGAACCCTGTCTCTAGCCCAATGTCAGCTTGGATTGATTCCAGCCCCCCGCGACCCTTTAAAGGATAAAGCAGTATAGATAATGGATGACACAACATTTTAGCATTTACTGTTAACCTGCAATTTTCACCTGTGAATAATCACGTGTGCTTGATGTCAAACCATATTTTTAATCAATTTATTGGAATGTTATTCTTTTTTTAAATTGTTGATGTTATGATGTTTTTGTAAGATCCAATTTGCTCTGTCCTATTTAGCTAGTTAATCTAATCTTCCCGACTGTATTCAAGTATTACACCTCCACCTCCAGCTCCACATAGAGAAGTAATGGATGGGGGGGGTTCCACGTTGCTCATAGTGAGGTTTTACACATTTTTCCCAATATCAGTATGTGTGCCAGAGTGCAGAGAGGATAAGCCACCCAGCATGTGTTTTCACACACTGACTTTTCTCCTCGGCCACACTTTTTATTATGGTCACTGAGCCTCTGAGGGCTTCTGCACAGCGGCTCCTGGAGTCAGTCAGCTGTGGTCTTCACGCCCTCCAATTATGTCTGCAGCAACTCCACCAACCATGTTCCAATGGTGGCCTAGTGGTGCCTGCTCCTTTTTTTCTATTAGAGTCTGGTGTACAAACACACACTAAAATTGTGTATTTTTTGCCACAATTCAATATGCTGTACTCTGAAACAGTTTACAGTTTGAAAAAGGTGTTTACATTTTTTTGTTTTAAATCACAGTATCGCAGTTTGCCATATGTTCAACCTGCTATTTAAAGATGTTTTTAATCTCTTGTTAACAAGGGAAAACAATGTCTTGCCATCATCAAATGGGTGAATCCGCCCAAATATCACTCATACAATGTGTTAAATGACTTGTAAGAGATATTGGAGCAGCTGGAGGCAGCTGAAACAAAACTGAAGGGTTCTTTTCCAAGCAAAAGAAAGAAACCACTTTCAAAATCACAACTCCATAATAAAACACAAATTTAGATGAAATAAAATGACAAAATATCTGACAGGCAGGAGTTATGGAGAGTTCGAGTCTCTTACAAATATAAAATAGATGTGCAGTAATAGTAATAAAAGTATTAATGTGTCCTGAGGCCCAGCTTGCTCCGGTAGATGTTGTTTCCCTGAATCCTCTACAATGGACCTGGCGAGTGCAAAGTTAGCATGACCCCACAGGGTGACAGTGACCACATTTATGGGAAACATAACATAATTATCCTTTCGTTTTCATGGCGGCTGTTGTTTTCTGAACGAAAACAAAATGAATCATTACTTATAAGCTCGTGGAGCTCTCAGCTTCGAGCATCGACTGCTGTAGCAGATACTAATTTGATTTACAGTGTAGAGAGAAACCCACCAGATCGTGTTTCATTTTTCCATAAACGTCTTTGACAGAAAGAATTCCGTGAACGGCAGCTTGGCTGGAGATGAGGTCACGACTCTGTTGCTCGGCTGGAACGCAACTGAATCCTGGCGCGTGTGTCGACTTGAATCATTGAGGGAACAGGGAACAGGGAACTGCCGGGGTTTTTATCACCACATCTGAACTTCATTTCTCTTTCATTAAGTCAGCCAGTTTGATTGAAGAAACACCTTCCACCTTTTTCACTACACAAACGCTTTGAACTTTGAATCCATACAAGTCAGCATTCTCAGATCCTCGTGCCTGTGAACCAGCACATGCTGCACTTTTCATGTCTCTTCATACGTCCCTTTATTGCTGCAGCTGTATTTGTGGTGTAAAATGCTACTTAGCACCCATATTTTTGCTTTCATAGTGAAAAGACGTTTTACGGCTGTAATTAAAAGGCTGTGTTTGGGAAATGGTTTCTCGTTCATGACATAGCATTCAGAGTTTTATTTAAAGAGTGAACATTTTGCACCTGCTTACCACTGTGTTTAGGATCCATGTGTGTGCTTGTGTGTGTGTGTGCGCGTGTGTGCCTAGCCTTCAGTCTTGTGTCCGTGTGTGTGTTGCAGGCTGGTGAAAGACGCCCCCTGGGATGAAGTTCCTCTGGCGCACTCTTTGGTCGGGTTTGCCACTGCGTACGACTTCCTGTATGAGTACTTGAACAAGGGCCAACAGGAGCGATTCCTGCAGGTGATAGGCAATGCGTCGCGCCTGATGTACGAGAAGTCTTACGTCCGAGGATGGGGCTTCCAGTACCTGCACAACCACCAGCCCACCAACTGCGTGGCTCTGCTCACAGGAAGCCTGGTTTACATGACCCAAGGTGAGTGACTCATGTCTTTGCTATGTGGTTTTGTTCTTGCCCTTGCTGCAGGGTACAAAATCATACATTTTGTTTAGTGATAAGCAGATCTGATACTAATATCAGATATTGCTCTGACAATGTCTCAGATAGCTGGATCAGGTACTTGCAACAGTAGGGCTTAGAATGATTCATGTCTCAGTGAGACATACAGCTTTTTTAAAGCATACCTTTTAAACCAGGGACCTGCTGCTCAAGGTGTATGCACCTGTGTGAGAAGCGCAATTACCATTCAGCTATCAGGTCGCTCCGGGTATGGACCGACAGGATTCAAAACATGAATCTGTGCATCCTTTTCTTTGTAGCTTCATTGTACACACAGTCTGTCAGATCTATGTCCATGTTACTATTCTCAACAGATTTCACAAATTCTGTAGCGGCTCTTTAAAGGACTTCAGCCACAGATGTAGCAACGTTTTGGTCCAATTTTCCTACCATTGACTCTCCAACTTGATTTCATGGTGTTCACTTGGATTTACTAGCATACTTACAAAAGGTGACATGGTTTGCTGCAGTGTCAGGGTAAAGATAGTTAAGATAAAAAAAATCAGATCTGTACTCTAACAACGTCTCAACAAAAAAAGCTAAACCAAAACTCATTTCCAAACACGAGTTGGGGGATCTGAGACTTTTAAATCTAGTCATGTAGCCATTTAGTTGTGTAGACATTTAGTTCTGTTTTGTGATATGTGCACGGCTCTAGCGTCAACTCTGTCTTCACACTTCAACAATTGAATGAGGCTTAGATTTAAAAAACTACCCCTCTCCTTTTTCTTTGATATATAAATAGTATAAACTGTGGCCATCCAAGCTCGCCCTTACATCTTCGAAACTCAGCCATTTGGTCAAAGTTGTAAAAAGCACATAACGTTGCTTTGCTGGAAATGTGTGTGTGTGTGTGTGTGTGTGTGTGTTTGGGTGTATGTGGGGTGTGTGTGTGTGTGTGTGTGTGTGGCAAAAAAAAGGGGTCTGGTTCCTGGTGTCAGGAAATCATTGCTGTCTGTGATCAGCCCATGAGGAGTTTGATTGCCATCATTACAAGAATGAAACGGCTTCTTAGTTTAGCTCCTTCGCCTCAGCTAACTGGGCAGCTTCGAAGTAGGGGGGCATGTTTCAGCGACCGGTCTGCATTCATCCCACCCCCGCTCCATCCCTTTGTCCATTTTCTGATTAGGTGGGTAAAGGAGGAGTCGGGGCCCTGCCAAGATGGTGGGGCCTGAGCCGTTGCTGAACCTTCCACTTTGGCTTCAAAACCGGTCTTCAGAAACCTATGGGTAACGCCACGGACGCTATGTCCATCTTTATGCACAGTCTATGGTTGAAACCTAACAGCTGCTGTCAGATCAGAAGTTTTATTCATGTATAGTTTGGTTCCCAGCGTTTTCTCATTCATTTAGCACCAAAGGTGTGAGGCTACAAGTGTTGAAAAGCATAGAAGGATGGGGATAATTGGTACAGTTAGTTTATAATTTGCGAAAACAAACATCTCCCGTCCACTACACATGTAACTGTTTATCCTAATAGTAATCATGACAAAATATATAAGTATATATATTACTTGAAAGGAATACAACACTAGAAATTGAAAAAAGTATTAGGTGGCTGTTTGTATTTATATATGTTCTCAGTTCTAGTAAGCAACTACTACCAATATATTATTACAGGCCCTTCCCAGATTTACATGAACGTGGGTCACTTGCTAACCTGCTAGATTCGTGGTGATGATAGGTTTGTTAAAAAGTGCCATTTTAGGTTTTCTCTTCAGTGGTGATGGCTGCAGAGGGTCTCTCTGTCACTTCCAGAGCACTAAAGCAGTTTCATGTTGGGGGAAAACTATGTTGGGATAGAACCGTTGATGTCTGCTCAGGAAGGAGGTGACAGGAAGCAACCCTAACACCTAATGTGGTCCTGATTCTGTCCAGCATTTCCTTTGTGGGACCTGATTTCCTGCCTATTCTTTGTTTTTGTCCTGCAGTAAATATTGTGTGCAGCAGCAGATGTGGGCCTTCGAAAGGTGAATTCCTGCAGTGCAGCCTGTTTTGCCAGTGCTGATGTGAACCAAATAACAGCTGGCTTTCCTTAGGGTGGTTTTATTTGAAGTTTTTGTTGTTGCTGTTGTTTGTAGAGGGCAGCAGTAGGCACAATGCTGTGTGAATACTCTGGAGAGTTATAGCCTAACCTCTTTCTGCCTCATTTCATTTTGTTTGGAGCCCAGGAAAAAGTGAGCCTGGCCCAGATCGGCATGCCCGTGTTACCTGGGGAAAGGATTCTGTTTATTTGCTGTTTGGGTGCTTTGTTTATAGCGGATTTAATTTATTAACATGTACTTTGAAGGAGACGTCATGCAGCGATGATAGGTTCATACCCAGCAGGGGGGGTTGGCGGACAAAAGCTTCTCAATAGATTGCTAACACATGATGTATTTGCAGTGATCAACGGCAGAGCTCTTACCTTGGCTGCTTCATTTAGCAGCCTCACTCGGGTGTCACATGTGACCCTGTGCAAAGGCCCGAGTGTATTCCATTCTTCCTCATTTCTTGTGTAAAAGGATTACATAACGACTAAATATTATCCTGTCAAAGTGACCGCGACCAAAATTGAAATTTTCCAATAAGAACTGCCAGAAATGAAGAGCAAACTCTGGCTTCCTCTTCTTCCTTATTGGCTAACTGTCAGAGGAAGTTATTATTATTTTTATTATTTTGCCGCACCCTAAAATAACACCACTTACCGAAAGGAAAGACGCCTGTCATCTTTTAGATCATTGTTTTCATCCTCTCTCAGACCACCACCTTGGGCAGTGACTGATTCTAAAGCAATACACGTTTGTTAAAATCAGCGAATATCTCCTAACGGTCCGTTAGCTGTCGCTTTTTTCTTCAGGAAAAAAATCCGTGCCCGTGCTCTGTAAATTGAAAACAACAAAATGGTACAGACCGCACCACACAACACTGCGAATGCAGTTTGTAAACATTACTCGTCAACACGTTAGGAGACCTGCTAGCAAGAAGCGCTGCAACTCTAGCAAGTAGCGCTGCAACTGGCCAGTAGGCTGGTTTTGGCCTACTGGTTTGTGCGTCGGTCTCCCATACCAGAGGTTGCGGCCCGGCCAGAGAATTAAAATCACAACAACAATGAGAGAAACACGCTTTCTCCAGAATTGCTTACTGCCCCTTTAAGCAAGTGCAGCTATGTTTCTTCGGACGTGGTCAATAACCCAAACAGTGTGGAAAGCATAGCGAATAACAATCATCATGTGCTACTTGCTATTAACGATTCTCAACGATTATTAGATGACGTTCATTTTGCTGACACTTTCGTCCAAATCGTCCTACAATAATCGAGGCAGATAGCGTTAAGGGCCCACACTGGGATGACCTGGAGTCGGACCCTGACCTTCTGTACCAAAGTCAGCGGTGTTAACCCACAAAGCCATTATAATAACAAATGTTGTGTCTTCAACTTTGTCCTCTGCTCTCTCCTGTGTAATTAGCGCAGCTTTGAATGAACACATCTACATGAACATGAAGCCTTGATTGTCCACTGACAAATTATGTTTATTTGTGCAGCAAACCAGTGTAATTGTCCCAAAAGTTGGACTCAAACTGTCTTATTGTCCATATGATATTTCAACTTTTGAGGAAAGCACCTGAAGCATCTGCTCTGAAGTGTGGCCCTGCGCTGTGTGAGCGCCCATGAAGCTCTGCTTGTGTCTATGTGGTCTTTGTCCGGTCCAAGAGTTCCTGTTTGATGGGTAATACCTGCTCTGTGAAGGCATGGACGGCTCCAGTGGGGCGAACCTGCGCCCGCTCCCACCCAGCCGGTTACTGCCGACGGCCTCCGGGATTTCTCAGAGGGTTGTGGCTGGAGTGTTTATGTTGTTGCTTGTTCTCATAGTAAATGCTGTTTGTGTGTGTGTGTGTGTGTGTGTGTGTGTGCGTGCGTGTGTGCGTGCGTGTGTGTGTGCGCATGTGATTTGGCATGTGTGTGAGAGAGAGTATACATGGTGTACTGTCCCACAGCGGTGTCATGCTTTCCACAGCCACAGCTAAATGTTGCGTGTGGAAGGTTTCTTTAGGTAACTGACTGAGAAGACTTTGTTTGCTGTAGTACTGTTTTCCATTCATTCCATTAGTGACATAACACATACACCACTCAAACTCCATAACACGAGGCCCTGCTCGTTTTGTAACGCACAGCCCCAGACTTTAAGTCCTGCTGTGAACATACAGTATTTCCATTAATCTAAGCACTTTCAAGGCCCCTGCTCGTATGGAGGATTACTAATCTCCCTGTTTGTGCAAAGCATTAGAAATGTATTATTTGACATATATGTTGTATAAAACTTGTCAGTAGCTGAGCTTTTCAATATGGATTAGCATTAAACAGTATCTTAATGATCTCTCTATCTCGAACAGAACCAGGCTCAGTTGTGGGTGGAACATCTGCCTCGACCGGTTGGGGTGAGAGGAGAGGTGGGCAGAAAGAGGGGAAGAGAAGAAAGAGTGCTATATAAGCCTTGGTACAGGTAGGGGTTAGGGGCAGGGGTGGTGATGGTATGCAAACCCTGTTTTGAGTAGGGGTTAGGGTAAGGGTGAGGGGTGGGATTGGGATACAAACACTGGTTCGGGTTGGGGGGGGGGGGTGCAAACACTGGTTCAAGTAGGAGTTAGGGGAAGGTTCACCCTGGTTAAGGTTTAGGGGATATTACATGCTGGTAAGGGTTTGGGGGACATTAAAGCTGGTTAGGTGTTGGAGAAGTTTCACCCTGGTTAGTATTAGGTGAGTCACCATGGATAAAACATTATTGTCAAATCAATAATAGTCATTTGATCTCAATTGATTGCTAGCCTTTCCTTTACCTTACAACTCTTGAACCATATCTCACAAATACAAGACTTAGATAATTTAGATATTGTATACTACTGGGCATGTCCATTTGCACCTCAAGTCCATATTTTTGGATTTTGCTTATCACCTTCTGGCACAGTTCCCACCAAATCTGATGATCTAACACATTTGAAACACTTAATTTTTCCTCTTTGCACACAAATAACCCCTGACAAGATTTGAACATCCTCCAAAAACCATTCCCACTGTCATCCAGTTAGATTTCAGCATTGATTGAGCATCCCTCACCTCAGATGAAGACAATTCCCTTTCTCTCCATAGCAGCTTTTATTTATCTATTTATCTATTACAATACCATTGACTTTTGGCGAGAGATTGGGTGCACCCTGGACAGGTCGCTAGTCCATCACTAGACTGACATACAGAGATATTAACCATTCATGCTCACATTCACGTTCAAATAGAGTCTACATTAACCTAACCTGCATGTCTGTGGACTGTGGGAGGAAGATCATTCAAACTCCACTCAGAAAGGCCCAGGTCGACCAATCACCGCATCACTCTGCCAACCCTAAGATTATTTCTAGATCCAACTGAAATTTATTAAAGCCACATAAATCTAAATCAAAAATATGATGGTAAATTATTATACCAATCAATTTCAATAACAAAAACAATGGAGAGACAGGCACTTCTGACTGTATTTCACCTGTGACACCATCTCAACTCACTGTTGTTCCAGGTTACCTTCAGGAGGCCTACCTGTGGACCAAGCAGGCCCTGTCCATCATGGAGAAGTCCATGGTCCTCCTTCAGGACGTGACGGACGGCTCCCTGTATGAAGGCGTGGCCTATGGGACTTACACCACCCGCTCTCTGTTCCAGTACATGTTCCTGGTGCAGCGCCACTTCGCCATTAGCCACTTCAACCACCCCTGGCTCCTCAAACACTTTGCTTTCCTCTACAGGACTATCCTGCCTGGTAACTGTCACATCCGCTGCTGTTTGTTTACCTTGCTGAAGGAGTGACAAATGCATGTGATACACTTTTCACCTAATCAACAACCCTTTGAGTATGTGCTTCCTTAGCTATGAATGGCAGACATGTCCTGCTAGTCCCTACTAGCATGGATACATGTTGTATGCCAAAGTTGGGGCATGAAAATGACCTTAGGCTGCCATGTTGGAGAGTAGCTTCTCCTCTCAGCTGATATGGTCTGCATGCATGTAGCTATTACCTCCCCAGTTGTCTTTCAAAGCTTAGCCGAGTCCTGCTGGGACCTGTGGTGTCCTGGAAGTTTTGTCCGAAGGTCAGGTGGAGGGCAGCAGCAGAGGAGGGGCCCCAAGGTCAGGCTCGGACATTTCACAGCCCCCCGCCAACAGTTTCTGTATTGTATTTGAATGGCACTGCTGCGCTCTAATTACACCAGCCAGGAGAGCCACAGACCCAAAACCACAAAGCTAGCTTTCACCCTCCACTAGACAAGCAAGACTGCCTCAACTGCCCCCTAAGCACCCCAGATGATTGCTGTCCCCCGGCTGTGTATGTTCCTTTATGTGTTTGCCTAAAGCTGATGGGAAGCAAAGGATGATAAGAGAGGCACTAACATATCAGAAGGGCACTTAAAGGAGCTGAGTTGTTGGTTGGTATGCAACTGCTCTGTAAGTTCATGTATAGGAAACCACATGCATTTTTGGTGCTAGTCTTAAAAATCAGTGTTAACATCAGTATTCATGCTATAAAATCAGTTCGGCACCATGACGCTGGGTTTTCTCTGTCTCACCAGGATTTCAGCGGACCGTAGCCATTGCAGATTCCAACTACAACTGGTTCTACGGGCCGGAAAGCCAACTGGTCTTCTTGGACCGCTACGTGTTGCGTAACGGCAGTGGAAACTGGCTGGCAGATGTGATTCATCAAAACAGGGTGATGGAAGGGCCAGGGCAGGCTGGGAAGGGCCAGCGGTGGTGTACTCTCCACACAGAGTTCATCTGGTAAAGTACTGAATTTAATCTAATAAGGGGACATTTCTTCCTGCAGTTTTTCTTTGTACAGCCATTATTAAAGGGAAAATCCACCCATAAAACTTTACTATTAATTGGTCCTCTATCTACAATAACTTGCATTTACGAATGTGTTGATCAGGGTCTAAATTTCTCAGGACTTGCCCAAGTCCAGCTATTTAAATCTAGGGATTCATTATTTCCATAAGTAATTTTTACTTCTTTTTTGTAAATAAATCACTTGCTCTCCCACATGTAGTTTCTGACCAAGGAAAAAATAGATACATCAATGCCTTTTATTCCTGGTGTATTTACTGTTCACTGTGACATTCGGACATATGTCCTCACAGGCAGATAATCCTTTCCTGCTGTGTCGTCAATGCTGAAGGGACATATAAAGGAAAATTAAACATCTGATACAAACCTTTAGCCGGACATCACCTACTGTAGCTACATCTTGTTACCCCCGGCATGTTTTCACCCGAGTCTGTTTGTTAGTTAGTTTGTTTACTTGTTGTTAGTTCTTCTTGTTGTCCGTGGATTTCGTTTTATTGTCTGATATAGGACTTGTTTTTTTCTGCAGGTATGACCCGAGCCTGATCGCCAAGCCCCCTTCAGATTTTGGAACATCCCAGCTCCACTACTTTGAAGACTGGGGTGTGGTCACGTATGGCAGTGCTTTGCATGCAGTTACCAACAACACCTTTGTCTCCTTCAAGTCCGGGAAACTGGGAGGACGTGCCATCTTCGACATTGTTCACAGGAACAAGTACAAAGAGTGGATCAAAGGGTGGAGGAACTTTAACGCTGGCCATGAGCACCCAGATCAGAACACCTTTACCTTTGCACCCAATGGTGTCCCATTCATAACAGAGGCACTATATGGACCCAAGTACACTTTGTTGAACAATGCTGTGATGTTTGGCTCTGCCGTCTCAGGGAGTTGCTTTACGCCGTGGGCTGGACAGGTTACAGAGGCCTGCGACTCCAAGTGGTTGAAGTACAAGCTGGGGCTGGCGGCTGATGCCCAGGGCAGAGTAGAAGCTGCTATGGAGAGACAGGGAATGGTCTTCATCCGAGGTGAAGGACGTTCTGCTTATAACCCAGAGCTGAAGATCAGGAACTTTCAGAGGAACCTGCTCCTTCTTCACCCTCAGCTCCTCCTCCTTGTGGACCACATCCACCTGGATCCTGACAGCCCAACCAGGGCCATGAGTGCCTTCTTTCACAACACAGAGCTGCCATTCCAGGGCACAAAGGTGGATGGTGTTCACGGAGCATTTGTTTCACATGGTGAGGACAAGTATAAGATGTTCTGGATGGATGACACTGGCTACAGTAGCAAAGGAGTGATAGGTTACTGGAATTACCCTCGAGGGTACCCTTATAATGGCTCCAACTACGTGAACATTACGATGCCGTTGAGGTTCCCTCACACAAGGGTGGCCTACATTTTTTTTGGTCCAGGGGTGGAAGTACAGAGCTTCAGCCTGCGTGGTGACAACCAGAGAGTGGATATTTACCTGTCCACCAAGGATCACACTTACACCATCTATCTGCTGACAGGAGAAGTCACCAGTAAGCCTCTGTTCTCCATGGTGCTGCAGGACCACAAGAAGATCGTATTCGAGAAGGCGGCAGTAGAGGTTGACAGGTCCCCGGAGGAGGTAGAGGAGTACGTTAACGTGATGGAGGACAACCTCCAGCACGTCAAGCCTGTCTTCCAGCAGATGGAGAGACACATCCTTGGACAGGTTCTCAACACTGCCAGCTTCCGCAAGACTGCAGAGCGCCTCCTGCAGTTCTCTGACAAAAAGAAGACCGAGGAGGTCATTGAGAAGATGTTTGCTATGTCCAAGAAGCAGGGCAAGGGTAAAGGGGGGAAGAAGATGAACCTTGGGGAGAAGCTTTCTGAAAGTCTCCCTGACATTTTTGCACAAATTGAAGTGAATGAGAAGAAGGAGAGACAGAAAACTTCAAAGCGTACATATGAGGACAGTCCAGAAGAGGGGGACACAGACTCGCGGGCCTTCATGGATTACACAGACAGTCGCAAAAACAGAAAGGGCGGCTTCGTCAAGGGCCGCAAATTCAAAGAGGTTCACATGGTGGCCACAGCTGGGAGCGAGGGTCTCCTTAGCATGACCTCCTACATTAGACTCTTCCTCCTTTTGAACACTGCCACCTTCTTTTTACTGCTGGCTGTGTTGCTGACTCGCTTCCAGAGGGGTCGAAGCTTGCACACGCAGAGGTGTTTCTACACCATCCTTCTGATCGACTGCTTCATCTTACTGTACCTATACTCCTCCTGCTCTCACACACAGTGCTAACATCACGAGTGGGTGAGGAATCATCCGGCCGCCGATCGAAAGACCTATTGTTCATGGTGAACCAACCACACCCACACCTCAGTCTGAGCCAGATCTTACAGAAGAATATTAGGGCTGCTAGTAGAAAAAGATCTGAGATTTCAAGAAAGGGTATTTTGACAAAAAAGTAATTATATTATAAGAATAATGTCTTCGCTTTTCTAGAAAAAGTTATTATATTTCAGAAATAAAGTTGTATGTGTACAAGAAAATACTTGATTAAAGTCATTATTATTCAAGAAAAAAGTCACAACATTTCAACAACAAAGTCGATAATTTTTTAAGATGCTTCTGTGAGTATTCATACCTATTTATATCTTAGTCAGACACAGTCTGTCAGCTACTACATGAGAGGTACAAAGGACCTGAAGTCACAAGTTTCATCTGTAATCACCTCGTCAGCATAGATTTTATGATAGTAAAATGAAATGAAACCAGTTACATCATGTGACAGGATGTGACATTTTTCTCATGCATCTTATTTCTGTGATATTATGACTTTTTGCCCCAAACATATGTTGTTATACTATATTGTGATTTGAATTTTTTAGATACTGAATTTTATTCTTGCAATATGATGACTTTTATTCTCTGAATGTTATATTTTATCATAATTTAATGGGCCCGATCTTACATTCAGCATAAAGCAGTGCCAAATGCAGTGCAAATCAAAAATGCACTTACAGCCATATGAGCACCCATGGGCCTGTTGGTGTTAAAATTAGGTCAGGCTCATGTTTGCACATTACTATCTTGAAGCAGTGGAAAATAATTACGTTTCGGACCAACAAATAAAACCTCTAAGGTCAGTGGTGCAGCAATTCACTATTATTTCAAGGTGCATTATCAAGATAGTCATATGCATCTACATTGGCAGGTGAACAATGAGCACACACTCTGCCTGTTACACACACAGATATCGATCCAACAGCAAGATCATCTAGCTTTTAAAGGGAATGGGAGATGGCACTCTGATTGGTTTATTGCATGTTACACCTAAAACACCTAATTCAGAGGGTTAAATAAAACCTTTTTGAACCAAGCAAACTCCCCCCCCCCAATACAAAAAAGTTGATTTGAGCACATTGTAAATGCACTTGCACAGTGATCTTAGGTCATTTAAACAAAGCCCTAGGTCTTTCTTTAAATGATGACTTTATGCTCATTAATAATGTGACTTTTATTCTCAGTATATAACCCTTATTCTTGTAGTATTATGACTTTTATTCTCATACATTTTGACTTTTTCTTATGCAAATTAGCCTCGGGGGGCTTAAGGATATTCATCTGAAAATTCTTGTGACTTCTCATAACATTAAGACTTTTGTTCTAATAATATTGTGACCATTTTCTTGATTCTAGAGCTTTTTTCCTCACAATACTTGTGAGGACCTTTTCTGCCAAAATATTCAGATTTTCTTTTTGGATTGACAGATTTCCTCGTCCTTACAGTGGCCCAGATACTTACAAGATGTACCAAATGGGTGTTCAGGAGAAAAAAAAAAAACTTCTTCTGAATAGGAATTGATGAATTGCCAAGATGAAACCAGATCACCTCTGATGTAATGAGCTTCTGTGGAGCTTTAGAACTGAGTCTGTGTGAAGTTTGTCGTGTTCAGGGGACCTTCCTCGTGTCAAAGATCTTGAGGCTAGCCACTATAAAGCAGTCGCCTCAGCTGTACTTGAGATTTGTCCTGTCTAAATAGTTCATAGAAATACATTGAAATGTATATGTATATAAATATATGTGAAAGCAAGATATATTTTTTATGGTCTGTTTTTTTTACCATTTGTAAATAAAATTATCACATGCAGAAGTGTGCGTTCATTGTTTGTCTCGTGAATGTGTGAACCCAAACAGGTACATTAGGTCGAAAAAATGGTCAAGAGAGCACTGAAAGTTTAGATGGAACAAACAAATGAAGACCTGCACCACTGTGCCAACACGTATGTTGCGTATAGACAAACATTTTAAATCCAACTTCAATGAATCACAAGCAAAAACAGAAACAGACCCCACAACTTGCGTTGATGGAGCTTTTTCACAGAGGACTTTTTGACATGTTTGAGAAAGACAAGCAAAGTAGAATTTCATTTAGCATTGTCAGGGTCCTGGTATGGTGCTTTCCGGCTCACTATGAGACCTCCACCACCTGAGGTGATGTTGTTAGCACCTGTCAACTTCCAGCTATAACAAGTCAGAGCATGAGGAAACTTTAGTCTTGCATACTCTTCTGTTTTAAAAAAAGTGGTCACATCATTTACTATGGATGGTAGTTTGGGGAAAGATTCCTGTGTTCATATCATCAGACAACGGTTGTATGATTACAGAGTTGGTCATGTGACTGTTATGAATACTCTACATTCCCAATATAACACCATATCTATTGAATCTGGGTTTTATATCAGTGAAGATACACCAAGTCGAATGCATGAAATGTCTGCCTACTTAAAAAAAGACCAAGTCTCACAGTTGTGGTTTTGAGTTGGATGTTGATATGAAAACTATTTACCAGTCAACATTTTTGATATGACATGAATGCCACATGAAATTTGTCATAATTTACAATACTCGCACTCACAAACAAGTGATTGTCCATTGTTTTCTCATTTTCTTGTGTTTTCTGTGTTTCAGCATATTTCTTTTTGTTGCATGTGTGTTGTCACAATGGAGGATTTACATCAAGTTTCACTAGGTCCACTAACCAGTGGACAACCCACTCCTCACGTAGAAGTGTCTTTGGGCAAGACACTCAACCCTAACGTGCCCTCAACAGCTGTGCCAGCAGTGTATGAATGGTGTGTGATAGAAAAGTGTGGATTCCACATTTGGCGCTCTAGTGAGTATTTACTGGTGTGTGTGTGTGTGTGTGTGTGTGTGTGTGTGTCCATGATGAGCAGCAGTGTGACACGTTTTTGATCGTTTCTGGACAACAGTGGAGCTCTATGGCTCAGGCTTTTGACACGCACAATAACCAGGCATATGCTTTTAATTAGTAGTATTTTGTGAAGTGATGAATTTCTGAAGTGGAAAGTTTCATCTTTGAACTGACAGTGCTAAGAAACATCTGCCCACCTCAACTTACACAGACTCCAAAGTGAATAATAACATTGGAATTAAACTATAGACCAAAATCAAAGCTTCTCCCATGCAAGAAGCCAAACAAAGATCAGTACTGTATTGTCATCATCAACAGCATAATTTCATTGTTTTGTTTTATTATGATGATAATTATTATTATTATAATAATAATTATAATTATTAAATTTGCCTTTGATTCATGTTATTCCCCAGCTTTTTGAATGAGACTCTGATCTAACAAAGCACCATTTGCTGAGAACCCGTGGCCTTTCTTTGACTTTGTGACTTATCATCAGCTCCCAACTCACAATTCCCATGAAAAGAAAGAATATCCTTCCATTCCTCCCCTCAGAAAAAAATAACTTGCTTTGGGTTGTTTTGTCATGATGGAACAGATAATCATTTCCAGAAGTGCTCCATACTGCTTCTTTCATAATGAAAAGTGGCCTCTGTTGTCTGGCCTGGTCTAAACACTAGAGGGGTTGGGGGGGAATGCTGATCTGTTTACTTGGTAATAGTAAGAACTGTGACAAACAGGCTGAGGCCCTGTTGTGTTTGAAACCTGCACTGATAAAAACATGAAGCCCACAAAGCAAGAGGCCAGGTGTGTTTTTTAAATTTTATGTTGAGCCTTAATGTGTTCAAATATGAAATACTGCCATCTGATGGCCGTGCAAGTCCTAAACTTGTATTCTTTAGAATAAAACCTCAAATAGATAGTAAGATATAGTTTTATAATATCATATTTAGTAAGATATAGATAAACAAATATGCCACTTACCTACACACCATACTGTATTCATCACTTAATTATTCATTGTCTGAAGTTTATACATATACCTATATTCCAAAACAACTGTGCAATTTTATCATCCTGTGCAATATTCATTTATTTATATGCAGTTCATTAATTACTTTTTTCAACTTCACAAGGTTTTTGTGAACGTTTTTTTCTTCTAGTCTTATTTTTATTATAGTATATTTTGTAATATTTTCTACCTCTCTTTGTTGCCTTGACTCTTGCTGCTGCTGTAACAAGTGAATTATATTTTAACAATATAATTAGACTGTATGCTTTCACTATGGTTTACTCACTCACGCACCTACACACACACACGTGTACACACACACGAACCTACACCCACACATGTACACACACGCACGCACACGCACGCACACATCCCCCTCGCTGTTTCCGTGTTCGCCTCTTCGCTGTGAAAGGAACCTCCTCGCTCGCCGTCGACGGTTTCAACAAACTTTATTGTCAGCAGTCGCCGGCCGCAATGTCAAAGATGGGCGCGCGGGTTACGCGTATGTTCCGAAATTTCAACCTAGAAAACCGGGTGTTCCGAGAACTGTCAAAGGAGAAGCCGCAGGCGGCGCCGCGACACGAGGCCGCTCTCCCGCCGTCTGCCGGCGGCTCTGAAGGTGAGAGACCGGAAGCTCCGCTAACTTGTGAAACCGTCTCCTCGGGAGGGGGGGCCCGACCTGGGTCATCCTTCAAATAGGAAACGCGTGAGCGTAGCTTCTCCGTGTTTCCTCCGCGGGTTCATTGTTCACTCTGTGTTTCAGCGGTGGAGGCGATGAACCAGAAGAACGCGCCGCTGCTGAGCCTCCTCCGGTCCGTGTATGTGGAGTCCAAGGACCCAGAAGCAGCAGCAGCAGCAGCAGCAGAGGTCAGGCTGGAACACTGGCTGTGTCCATTGGTTTGAATGGCTGTGATGATGGCTGGTGCTTTATTTGACTTGATTTGCAAATAACAGAATCATTGGGCTACAGTGACAATAATATGTACATAACAAGTCATTTCCGGTCCTTTACATACCCCTCAAATAGTTCAAATTAAAGAGTCCAGCAGTGAGGAGCAGAATAGTTCAAACAAACCTTATTCCAACAGGGAAAGATAGTATATAGCTGTGGGACTCTTTTCAGGGACATGTCAGCCGGCGCGACCATGTGGCTAACTGACATGTTTTTAATACTTTTTGGACAACAACGGAGCTCTTACTGCTCAGAGGAATAAGATAGATATGAAACTTCAGATACAGCCACTCTCACCAGCTCTGACAGCCACATTTCAAATAAAGTCAAGGGAGACAGATGTGCTAACCGTGAGGCAAAACACCTGAAAAAAAGAACCGGCAGCTAGCGGACAGTGAGGACATTTTTGCTGATTTAAAAAAAAAAAAAAAAGTGTATTGGATTATAATCGCTTGTGTGCTAAACTTCAGTATAGGTTGGGGTATCACGACTTAGGTTTCAGAGTCACTATGTGTCAGATATATGAAAGTAATGAACTCACAATACTTACTATCCATGTGCAATTATCGTGACTGCCCTGTATATATTTTGTTATTTATATGTTTTATATTTTGTACATATCTGTTGCTTGCTTTTAAAAAAAAAAATCTGCTATCCACTTTGCTGCTGTGACATCCGAATTTCCCCGTTATGGGACGAATAAAGGAATATCTCACTTTATCTTATTTTCCAACAGGTGTCAAAGGAAGTGACTGGGGATGATGAGGCAGGGCGCCGTCCGCTCAGGTTCAGTTTACCAGGGGAGCAGTATGGTCTGGTGGAGCTCACGGACGTTCCCAAAGGTAAACTGACCATCCCTGAGGCACTGAAGGCCCTGAGCAGCCACCATCGTCAGCCTCAGACGTGGACGGCAGAAAAGATTGCTCAGGAATATGTGCTTGACATGAAAGACACAAAGGCTCTCGTGGAGTTCTTCATCCCCTTCCAGGTCAAGATCATTCCGCCTGAGAGTGGCGGTGCCAAGCAGATAAAGGCTTCTTAGGACTGGATCAGGAGAAACAAGATAAAATGTTTAATAGATTTATCTATGTATGTCAACATATAGCCTTTGGGAGAGTGACCTGACTGGATATGGCAGAGTTTGGACACAATGGAGATCTTCTAAGGTTGATGAAGCAAACTACGAAGAATCAAATGATAGAATAAATAAATAGCTCGCTGTATATTTTACAAGCATTTCATTTTCAGTTATAGCATTGTTTCTTACAGCCCCTTTGGAGATTCTTTTGTGCTGATTCAAATGCAACACAAACGTATTTATATTGGAGAGATCCACAACCACTTCAGAAAACCTAGTTCAAAGGATTGTGTCTTGTTGCCAGGATAATAGCATCCATCATTTATGTCTATCTGTTCCATTCAGCTTTTTTTTCGAGACTAACAAGAACTTATTGTAGCTCTACTCAACGTTCCGAGCAATGCTAAATGCTGTCCATTCGGCAAAAAAACCCTTCAATATTAAAGTTGTTTAAAAGGCCAGTATCGCAGTTCAAATTTGTTGAACACATCTGCAGTGTGAAACTAAGACCCTTTTTTCTCTGCATTTGTTTTGTTTTTAACACCATTAATGTGGAAGCTGGGAAATGAATTTCTTAATGTAGTTGAATTTTGACATGTCTGGCAGATTCTGAGCTCTTCAAAGAAAATTGAAAAGGAAGTAACAACATCAAGCTCACGATACAAATGTTAAGATTGACCATGTGACACTAGCACCATCTTGCTGCACATACGCACACTTTCTGAAAATAAAATGATTTGTCTTCTTATTTGTCATTGAGTCAAAGTCTCACTAATGAATCATTTTAACCAGTGTTTTGTTGAAATCATATACAAAAACTTGTCATAGCCCTAAGCAAACATTAAACCAGTAAATAATAGTTATATTACTTATACGATAACAAGCTCCGTTTGTCATGTTTACCACCTATGACACGTGCCCAAAGAAGTACTTCCTGCAGGCGTGGCTACGCCCACGTTAACCAGTCTGTCAATTGGACGACGCTGGAAATTGGGCGTGTCTTGAGAAAAGTCCACTTTTACCCATGTAACTGGCCTCTGTGGGTGTCAGTTATCACTGAATACAAACCTGCGTCAAACTAGCCTGAGAGAGCACACGAATGCTTCCGGAAGCTGCGCTGTTCTACTTTCACAATAAAACAAGTTTTACGCAAAGTAGAATTTTTTTTAATTACTCTGAAATTAGATATTGGACTTTTTTTTAAACAAGCTGGGCTATATTAAAAAAACAACATGTCGGTGGACATCTCTGGGGCACAGGTGTTTTTATTATCACCTTAATTGCTAAGAAATCTATGTTCTGGTTAGCATGATCTATTTAAAGTATGCTCTGAAAACTAAATTAACCTAAGTGGTATTCACAGTCTTCTACCCTTGGCCAGGCAAGTAGCCTGCAAAGGCCATTGATACCTTAATAGTTACATTGTGGTGGCCATGTTCCAATTATTCACAAAAATTACCATTCTGTATATTTATTCACGAGCTTGAAACGTTATCCTTGTTTTAGTTTTTCTTCATACAAAGCAAATCATGAACACATCTTGGGTCTATTTGTATTATATTTCATTTGGTATCTTTAGGTCTACCTCTAAAAAGAACCACCTAAAATATTGTAGGTCAATTTATGTTGAAAGTCCAGACCGGATGTAGTATTCGTCGCTCTCGCTGCCTTGCCGCGGGGAGCCAGTAGCCGACGGTGAGAGCGGTGTGCAACAGTGTAGCCATAATTCGGGCTACGTGCAGCGGGTAGACTGGCACCGTCGGTGCCGGGAAGATGTGCCGCGCGCGTCTCATGCGTGAATGAATCGATAAGGATAAAGGGCGCAGGGAAACGGGAGCTTCACATTCGGTGGCGTGCACAAACCAGCGGCGTCTCTCTCTCTCTCTCTCTCTCGTGCTCCTCTGGAAACAAAGCGAGACGAGCCGAATGCGGATTTCACTTTTTTTTTCCTACGGCTTCGTGCGTGTAGGTGGTGGCATCACCGGCTGTCGCACTGTTGATAAAACACGCCTTTATATATATGTATATTTTTTTTTTTAAAAACCCCACAACACACCGCATGTCTCGTTTTAATGTGTCGGCTAGGACGAGTGGGCGAACTCCCTTTTCCGTCAGCGACATGCGGCGTTTGGAGGACTGAGGCTCGACGGGAGACGGAAGCAGGTAATGTCAGTGGACACGCCGTCCGAAGCCGAACCAGCTCGGCGACCCACGACACCGAGTGTCTTCTCTGGCGCATGCTTCCGTGCACGTCGACGCTGAGACGCGGCGGTGTCCTGTCGGCGGACACTCGCGTCTGTCGCCTGGACCAGCTTCTTTATTTTCTTCCCACCAGTGAGCTTCCAAATTGCTCTTAGCTGGGGGAGGAAGAAGTGAAGGCCTGGTCTGAATTGGGTGTAATTCTGTTTGGCAGGGATTTTTCACCCCCCCCCCCCAAAACAAACAAACAAACAAACAACAACAACAACAACAAACAAACAACAACAACAAACAAACAACAACAAACAAACAAACAATCATGACGGTCACATTTCTCAACACGTCTGAGCTTACCTCACAGATTTGTCAATCAGCTTCTTGAAGTTAGTCTAGGTAATTTGCCGTTTGAATATAACTTGGTCACTACCATCACTGGTCCACAACACATGGCCACCAGCTGGCTTATCAGATGATATTTTCTTTGTCAAAACTGCACTGATTTACATGTGTCTACTTGTGCAAAGATTGAACAGTAACACGCTGAAAATCATTTTACACGGAGAGCTACTCAAAGACCACGCTGCTGGGATTTGAGTCCCTGATTAAAAATCACTGAATCCTAGAAAGTGATGTTTCAACGCCATTGGATTTAAAGCTTTAATATGTTTGACTTCGAACCATCTGTCTGAATGTGTGCGGGTTGAATCCCCTGCTTCTGACAGTTTTGTTGCTTCTTAAATGTGTTGCATAAGTGATTTCGAAAAAAGGTTTCCCCGCATCAATATTTGACAGTGTGAATGTCAGGCATAAAAATGTGTAGTTACTCAAATTTTTTTCGATCAAAAAACTTGGAACATCTTAAAAGTTAGGATATGTCAATATTATAAATTAAATGGAACTTTAAATGGATGGAATTTTAAAGCTGACATATGCAGATTTTTAGATATTGCTACATAGCCCACGTTAGCATTAGTTCGCATTAACAGTCGTTTACGTAACAGACTTTCTTTCCTTCATTCACCAACAAGAGGTGGAAAGCAACACATTCTTTTCACTTTTCTCTACTTAAGTAAAAAAAATGCCTACTAGCTAGGTCCGGCGGGACCATCTCGCGGCGTTCGGACAGTCAGTCACTGCAGCATCCAGGTAAATGGCACCGCTCTGAGGTCGTGTTGTTGCCTCTTGTCTCACAGACACAATGGTGTCTGAAGCTCTTGGAGAGAGACCATCACTACCTCCTGCTCCCGGCGAGAAGCCCCCTTTGGCGGAACCTTCCAAGTATTTAGTTGCAATTCAGACTGTCACCTCTTCAAAACAATTTGAACAAAGTACGATTCCACCGTAACCCACCTAGCCTATCATCGGGCGTACATGTTGTAGAATTAAAGTTGGTCTGTTCATTTATGGTGTGACCATTCACTCTCTTTAGCGAACAGCAAACAGGGCAGCTGCTTATGCTCTTAGCTATAACTGTTTTGATGCAGGTGCTCCTCCTTTTTACTTCTCAAATGGTTTGGGGTTCCAATTATCTGTTCAGCATGGCTTCCTAGTTTTGTCCATTTTGTGTTGGCAAAGAATAGAACAGTAGGCTTGTTTACTTATAAGGAGACAGGGCATACAGTAGGTCAGACAGTGTACACACACACACACACACACGCAAGCTTCTCACTGGATAAACAACCATGTCATGTCGCACTCGTACACTGCAATTTGAATTCAAGCACATGGCAGCTAATCAAATATTTAGTTTTTCCTTTTCGCACAGTTTTTCAAATTTAGAATAAAAAAGGGAAATTTCTAGTTTCACAAGGGCTATTTGCTTTATAACCACCTGTCTTTGCTTCCATATGACTGTGGTCTCCGAAACAATCCATATCTGTAAACATGTTATGGCAGAATTGATCAACAGTGTATTAGATTTTCTTTTCACATATACTATGTTTTAGAAAATCCTGCAATTAACCATTGCCATCAAATCTTACACAGTTTTTATATGTAGAAATCTTGTAGGGAGACAGAAATTGGTATTTCTCTCATGGGTACATCAACAGCGCTTATTAGTGCCACCTCAGATAAACAAGCTACACTCTGATGGGTTGTTATAGACCACCCGTTGTAACGATTTCAACTAACCAGGCAGAAACCTATTGTCTCAGAAGTGTTCTTCCCTAGGAACTCAAGGTCACAAGATGTGGGTGAAATCTCTCTGGAGGCTTTCTTGCGGCGTTGCCATGTAGAGTATTTGAACATTTCCCACTCTTTCACGATGCCAAGTAGCAGATTCTCCATTTTTTTATTTCTTGTTTACTTGATTGCTTGTAGGCTTAAGTGGCTATTTTAACATTTTAGGTCACATCGCCCTTAAAAGAAGGGACGGGGATGTGGTATTACATTCCCTGTTATGGCAGACTGCTCCACAGCATGCTCAGAATTATGATCCACAAAGCCCTTGTCCTGTGTATGTAAGTATGTGAGATGAAAGGAGCAGGAGCCAGGTCGAAATGATATCAATTGCTTTGCTTCTCATTCAATAGGTCTTGGTCATGACGAAGCTGCAGGTAATTGCAGCAGACAACAATACTGTTGTCATCACCATAGAAATAAAGCTTAGTAACCTGGACTCCATGGCTGCCAGACTGTTTATCTCCTTACTACAGCTTTTCACTTGACTGTCTTGGTGACATGTGATAACACTATGAAGAATAGCTACTTATCCAGGTATCAAAGCAACAGCCAACCTGTGTTTAATCACGGCTGCATAAAATACAGATTCGCTGTTCTCACAATAGTTGACTACAATTGTATTTCTTAGTTTTTTTGTGTTTTTTATGACTCAACGAAACCCTGTAATTCATGTGGATATTTTTTTTAAATTTTTTTTTTTACAAATGGTCTCTTTACCGCATCACATTTATTATTTGTCATTTGCCGTTTAGGCCCAGTAAATGATATCAGGCAGTCGGAAATAAACAGAGTCCGTATTTATACAAGTGATAAGGGTTTATTGCAGTATTTAACTTGTCTCTAGTTAAACGCTGCCTGTTTGATACTTGCAGCGGCTAAGAGAAGCAGGTTAACATGATTTATTTTTACATTTCAGGGGAAGAAAACATTTATTTGGAATAATGTGTTTTTTTTCATGTTTTGTTCATATTCTATTTATCCTTCTTGGGAAATGCAAAGATTAATAGCAGTCGCATGTCTGTGTGTCAGGTAGACGTAAATACTGTACACAACTCCAAAAATGATAAATTGTGCCTTTTACCTTTGTCTTTGTGCATGGTTTAAAGAATTTTAGCTTTATAGGACTAGGTAGCTGCCTTTTTGAACTGCAGTCATGTTTGTTGTTTCTCTTTTTTACAGTCTTTATGCCAAGCTAGGCTTACCGTGTCCTTATACTTTAGGCCAGTTCATGTTTCCACTTGCTCTTGGATGTGTGATTGTGGATACCGATGCACTTCTGTTGTTGCTATAATATGCTTACATGGAACACATACATGCACAATAGAGAACATGATGACAAAGTCCTTGTTTGTTGTACTTGACTCAACAACATGGCAAAAGGAAAAAAAGAAGAGTTGACTGTGTGACCACTTGAATTGAAATTCTTTTTAAGTTGTGGTTAGCTTCTGTCAAAGTAAAGGCAGTAGTTAGCATGTAAATTAGTTGGACATTGATAGAATGCAAATTAAAACATGTTGAAATAACTTGATATTGACTATATTTTTTGTGTATGTCTTAGGGTCCCGCAACCATGAAGAAGCCGTCCCGGTGCATTGAGCTGGGAACACCTGCATCCACAGCATCATGTTCAGAGTGAGCTCACCAGCAACAATGCTTGCTCAACCTGGGGAAGAATGTTTCACTCCGCTACTGTCCCCCTTTCAGAGGCAAGGGGCATTAAAACCAGTCTCTGCTGCCTCTTTACGGGGCTGCTAAACCTTTCTGAGAGGCTGGCGATGGAGAACATCTCCATGGCGAACAGTTCCCTGGGCTCCACTTTGCCCCTGGAGCCGGTCACGCTGACAGCAGAGGCCCCGGAGAGTCTGTATGGTGTCGGCCTGCCTCTGCAGATCTTCTTTTGCTTTGTCATGGTTGTCATCCTGCTGGTGGCCTTGCTGGGAAACGTGGTGGTGTGCCTGATGGTGTACCAGAGATCTGCCATGCGCTCCGCCATCAACATCCTCCTGGCAAGCCTGGCATTTGCAGACATGATGCTGGCCATCCTGAACATGCCCTTTGCTCTGGTTACCGTCGTGACCACCAACTGGATTTTTGGAGACCTTTTCTGTCGCGTGTCGGCCATGCTCTTTTGGTTCTTTGTGATGGAAGGCGTGGCTGTACTGCTTATAATAAGCATAGATCGTTTTCTCATCATTGTCCAGAAGCAAGATAAGCTGAGCCCACAGAGAGCTAAAGTGCTTATAGTGGTCACATGGGGACTGTCTTTCCTTTTCTCTTTCCCCCTGGCTGTTGGTTCCCCTCCACTACAGATCCCTCCGAGGGCCCCTCAGTGTGTATTTGGATACAGCATTGAGCCTGGCTACCATGCCTATGTATTGATCCTAATGCTAGTCTTCTTCTTCATTCCTTTCATGGTCATGCTGTACACATTCATGGGGATCCTGAATACCATCCGCCACAATGCCATCCGTATCCACAGCCACCCAGACAGCATCTGTCTGAGCCAGGCCAGCAAACTGGGTCTGCTGAGCCTCCAGAGGCCCTTCCAAATGAACATAGACATGAGCTTCAAGACCCGTGCCTTCACCACCATCCTCATCCTCTTCTCTGTGTTTACAGTGTGCTGGGCACCCTTCACTGCCTACAGTCTGGTGACTACCTTTAGCGATGGGTTCTACCATAAAGACAGCTTTTTTCAAGTCAGCACATGGGTCCTGTGGTTGTGCTACCTCAAGTCAGCCCTTAACCCTCTCATTTACTACTGGCGGATCAAGAAGTTCCGCGATGCCTGCCTTGATCTGATGCCCAAGTACTTCAAGTTTCTTCCTCAGCTGCCAGGAAACACGAAGAGGCGCATACAGCCGAGCGCTGTGTATGTGTGTGGAGAGCATCGCTCTGTGGTTTAATGTGAAATCCATCCCCCAAACACTTACTACTGTTAAAGCACATTTATACATACTGTATTTTGCAGTTGCTTATAGCAGATGTACAGACTGACAGTAGAACTGCATTAGTTACGGCTTGGGGCAGCTTTAACCTGGGTGTGTTGCTACAGGGATCAGTTTGACGATTAAGTCCAGAAATTCCTGATTGAGTCAAACATCCATGAGTTGTAAGGGTTGTCAGATGCCAAAACACTGTACAGTGATTATACTAGAAGACACGATTTCTAACTTTGTAATAGGACTGTTCAAAATTGGTCGAAATCAATTCTGTTAGAATAGCTGAGTTTAGGAACAGATATGTTTTCATTTGGCAAAAGAAGCCAGTGTCTGCAAATATTTTATCTAAACCAGGAACTATCTCAGCTTAAGGTTTACTTCCTAGCCTTTTCTGGACCTTTTAGTGTATCCGATGGCCAACATGCATTATGCTATTCTCATTACAGAGTTGGCGTGCCAGCCTGTGTGTGCTATGCATTTGATTGGCCGGATGATGCGTTGTTTTGTAGCAAAAGTTTCGTGGTTCTACTTTTTGTTGGATGACCTAGATTTTTTGGGGGGGCTAGAACCCTCATAGGAACCCCAACTATGTTTAATGCAGTGCTAATTTCACTCTGACGTACCATTTTGCACTGAGGTTCAAAAACTGTCAGGGTGCATGTTAAAATTCTCAATAGGTCATGGAATCTAGCAGGTCAAAGGCAACTGGACTCGTGATGTGCAATTTACTTTTATGGCCAATCAAAGAGGCTTCAGGACCTGGTAAGTCTAAAATAGCAGACCAAACAAGTACATTCGTCTTTGATTTAGTACTTGTACATCGACAACCGAACCGTACAGGGTAATGTACATTGCAGAAGAGGCAGAGCCACTCCTCTCCATCAACAGCATCAGTAATCTTCAATTAAATCTTTAATAATAGGGCTGGGTATTTTAAGTTTTCTGATAACAAGTGCCAATACGATACCTGAGTCAAAGCAGTGCAAGCTCTCAAATGTTAAACACACGCGGCCATTCAAGATTTTTGCCTTTTGCCTGAATCTGGTCAAAGAATGAAATGATAAATCAATTATTGACACTTCTTGACTGTTGTTAATAATTTGTTCTACTAGCACGTTTAGTTTAAAGCCCCAGTGTGTAATTTTCTGGCGGAATGTGGTGGTAAAGTTGCAAACCGCAACCCACTGAACAACGGACAGGGGACACTTTATGGTGGCGCATCTCTGATTCAATTTCCAGTTTCTGGCGGTGCTGAAAATTCAACGCAAATGTGCGTATTCTAAATATTACACACTGTAGCTTTAAGTGGAATACCCAGCCCTACTCGATTACTTGGTAGACCAAAATGCAGTACAGCTAAATTATTTTCTGTGGCTCTTTTTGCACCTACTCACAAAACGCACTTGGTTTCTGAGGGTGATACTGGGCAATGAAATAAAGCTTTAAGTGAAGTTGTCAACTGAAGGAAACCATTACATAAATGCTGAAATGCACTGAATGGCACATACCATGTAAGAGTTTCAACAGATGAATTTGAACTTTAATGATGAGCTAAGAATCCAGGCACCATTGGGTTTGACTTGATCGCATCTCCTTCCTTTCCACTGACATCGAGAGTCGTGGCGAAAGGACAGTGTGTTTTAGCTGTGTACAAGATGTTTTACAAGGCATGTAAATTTACAGCTTAAATGGAGTTTAAATGTGGTCAGAAAGTGGCCATGACACATTTGAACATGTTTGAATTTTAATGTTTTGGATGTGCCTATTGATTAGTCAACTTGCCAGTCAGAATGCTGCTATTATCTGGTGAAAATGTGCAATATGTGTACTGTACTGTTGAATGTAATAAAGAAATAGACATTTCTTACCTTGGTAACCCGTCTGAAGTGGGTTTTTTTCTGTGTATGTGTTGCTTTGGATCAGTCGTCATCCCCTCAATGAGGTCAGCCACAACATGAAAACTGGTTACTGGTTGTAATGTTGGGGCATATCAGTGTATTTTAGATTTCACCCGTATCTAGATAAAAATAAACTGCAAATTGTTAAGTGAGATCATGTTGTAGAGCTGGATCTTTAGTCATTTGAAATGTGTCAGTAATATTAGCTCTACAGAGAGTTACTGAGATTTATACCTTTTACAATGATTTCCTACAGGCATGCTTATTTCAAAATTGTTTTGGTCCAGTCTTTGAAAAATCAAATGCTTCAAGTATTATAAATCAAATCATATTCTCCTCTGTTGTATCAGAGTGGATGCAGAAATCTCAGACAGACATCTCCAAATGTAGAATAGACAAAAAAAAAATAGAATTTCCCAGAATAGATACCACTAGATAAAATGAGACACTGTCCTTTTTTGTAGTTTGGGTGAACCCAGACATTCACATATAGTTGTTTCACCTATCATACCTTCAATTAATAGGCCTTTGTAATGGCAGACATTTAGTTTAAGTGAAGATTTAAATTGGCAAAATTTTGTGATTAAATCTAATAATTCCAATGCAAAGGTCATGAGGGCCCACTCCTCCAGGAGGCTAAATTAATCTGTGCAAATGATCAGCTTTGACGAACTTTGACATGAGACGATCGGGACCAGGCAGCGTTGACAGCGCTGAACTTTGAAGAGAGTCCAAAGTAGAGGACACATCTCAGTGTTGAGTGAAAATCTCCCGCAGAGACAGCGATTGGTCGCTGACTGTCAGGAATGTAGCTCATGTGAGGTGCACATGTTTTGTGGAAATGACCGGGCTCAGCTCATGGCTTTTGCTGGCGCAGAAAGCTTTATTTTATTGGCCGGAAATGTTTGCAATGTTTGAAACCAGAATGCCGGGGGAAAGTCAACAAGAGATGGTGGTTATGATGGTGCCCTGCAAGTGATCAGTGACCAGATGCTTCATGGCCCTGCCAGTGTCGCATGAACAAACAAATGTCATTGTGACCGCCACAACAGAAAAAGCACCTAGCATCTATTCAAGTTTCCCAGTACACCATGACAGATTTGTTGACCTAGCATGGACACTACCAGCAGCTAAGTAGAATTCACCCCTCAGAAGGATGTTGTCTACCAGTTCACTGTGTTCCTTTGTACCTTCTTTCAAACTGGAATGAACTGTCGGCCTGGAGGTGAGTAATTGGTAAACAACTGAAACAACTGATCAAAGTCAGGACAAAGAATGCCGAACCACAGCTGATATTATAAAGCGTGTCGCACGTCAAAAGGCAAGTGTTTATTCTCTCGTGAGGCATCTTCCATTTAACACTGAATGTGTTTCAGATTAATCTCAATATTTTTTGAATAACAACATGTGCCTCTACAAGCGCGGATGCGGAGGCGTGTATACAATCCATACTTGTTTTTCCAGCTTTAGGTATGTCATTGCAGTATGACAGAAGACTATAGAATATTTCCTGTTTGATTCTTTAAATCTTCTATTCTTATTTCCTCGGATGGGTTCCCACACTCAGGAAAGGAAATGCACATGCAACTCATGTAAATCATCAGCTGCAAACATGCATTTTTGATTCATTTTGGTTGAGGTGTCATGGCATATGGAATACCGTGCGCATGCAAAAAGCATCATTATTGTATGAGTAAAGGATGATGTTTGGGAGGCCGGTGTTTATGTGATGCGTCTGTGCAAGCTCTGCGTTAATTAACCTTCTCCCAGTGCATCACCTGTGTCTCCTCTTTCAACTCAGGGACTCCACTTCCTGTCATCGTCTCTGCTGAATGCTTCTGTGAGTGCGACATACGCCCACTGTACATTTGTGCATTACTCCTCCACATGATGATTTCACCAGGCCTGCCAGTCATACTCTTCGGTCGAATCAACGGCGTGATGTGTGTTGCAGCCAGTAGTAGTAGCGATACCAGGGAGCTGTATTTGCTGCTGTGCCTGACAACCAGCCTCCAGTGTGTTTCCAGTCTCACTGTTTTGTTGTTTTGTGAAGGACGCCTTGGATCACATATCTGCTTACAGTGTCTTGCACTGCAGGTGTTCATGTTTTTAACGTTGGAACCTGCCCCAGACCTCCAAAATTCATTCCCGAGGTATTCCCAGTTTGTGGATATTGTGCTTATATTCATAAATTATTTTGTGTTAAACACACAGTTGTGCAAGAAACCATGCCATGTAATTTTCTTTGGCACATCCAAAGATGCAACATTCAAGGTAAGTTCATGGTAATTATGAGAAACATTTTCACATTTGGCCCCAATAGTAAACCAGACACGATTTCATTTGTCCAGTCCAGCATCAAGTGTCTCTTCAATCTCAGTACAACGGAGGTGAATGGGATTCTGTATGTGGTGCCCACTGCATTAAAATTGAAATGTGCTAAATGCACAGGCTAACGGGCCACAATCCATTTGAATAAAACAATATTTTGCCTGAGCTCTATTGGTGACTGTTAACTGCATTGTGTCTGACTCTGGAACATAACCAAGGACATTGTAACAAAAAGGCTCTTGAGAAACCAAGGTCTAATTTTAACAAATGAGAAGGCGCACCATCGTTAGAAAACACCACATTTCCAGCATTTGTAAAAAATAAGCTAATGTGATAGCGTTTAAAAAGAACGCCATCTCTGTATCTTAAGGAATATTTTTCATGTCATACATCATACATTTGTCTTCCATGAAATGAAGCTCAGACAATTCTTCAATTCAGACAGTGATAATTATGAGCTGCGATAAGCCCTATTAGTGCAGCACATTCAGGGGGCAGGACAAGTAGCATTTCCCGTTAAGGTTTTTACTAATATGAGTGAAAGCAAAGACATAAATGTGACACAAACCTTGAACCAGATGCCTTAAGAGATGCTTAACCTGAAGCCACACTTAGATTCAACCAAACCAGTTCAATTCAACTTAATTCTGTTTGTATAATTCTAAATCAGTGTAAGGTTGAGACCAATGATATATCAAGAAACCCAACAGTTCTCACAATGAGCAAACATTCTTCTTTTAACAGGAAGGAACAGATCCAGGAGAAGTTGGGCTAGCAAAATGTGGGAAGAACATTGAATGTGATTTAACGAAAGCTGCCACAATTGGTTTGAATGTTTAAACGGTGTAAACTTAAATATAATGTAAAATTTAAATATAATATTTTAACACTGAATGCAAATGATTTAAAAAAAAACCTTTATCAACAGTAAACGCACCAAAGTCTAAAATAATACTCGCCAGCACCACTACCTGCACCATGTTATGTTGCGTGTGTAATGGATATGATTGTATGTCAATATTTAATTTGAAATAGCGTGGCTTTTAAAAGCTGCCCACCTTCATGTCAGCCCAAAAGACACATCAAAGACGAGTTGATCTGTGTGGCCTCGGAGACATGAAAGCAGAGGAAATGAGGCGGCGGGCCATTGTTAGCGTCCTGTGGGAAATCACCGCCCGTCCAGGAAAGGTCAGCAGGTTGTTTTGCTCAGCAGGAATCAGACTGGCGACACCTCCCTTGACCCCAGTGGCCTGTCGCCGGCAGCTCAGTGCAGATGCTTCCAGTGAGACGAGGCGAGTTTGATCTGCTCCCGACTTGTGATTCCAAAAGATGGTGTTCTTAATCAGCAGCATCGCTGGGATTCATTATGCAGCCAGCAGTGAGTAATGAGCGTACCCAGAGCTTTGAAGCTCACTTTAATCATAGCACTGAAGGCTATTACTAAGCAACAGGAACTTGCAGATGTCTCAGGAGGACACGTGGTGATGGTGGATGAAGTGATGCTCGCCGAGAGAAATGGGACAGAAGTCAAAGGCACTTTTGGTGGTATTACTGTATGAACTGTTCCAGGATTTTGACTCTTAGACATTTCAGGGTTACTCGATTCAGAGAACTAATGACTGCAACCAGCGATCGTCAGCACCAGTGCATTTGTGACAGGTGACAGTTTTGTTGTTTTGAACCACTGACTACATCTAAAGATGGACAAGGCTTCATCAATTCATCTCATTGTACAAACATCAAGCATAAAGAAAAATTCTCTGAGAAAAATGTGTCTAAAGTGTACTTGTCCCATTTTCTTACATAGCAGAAGCTGGGTTTTTGACCTATATTACAGCCAGCCACCAGGGGAGGATCAAGGTGATTTGGTTTCAGTTTTGGAATTAGTCATGTTGTCTATCTTTTTATACAGTCTAGTAAGGAGAAAAAGGCCAAGCAATCAAATAAATAGTTTTACTGTAAGCTATTCCTCCTTGATCTGTGTTTGGATTTTCACCAGCACCATGTATTCATTTTTCGCGTTCTGGCTTTGCGACAAAACACATGTTTACAAAACCGAATGAGACTTTCATAGACATTTGTGCAGACATTAAGCAAATGTAAATTAAACTCTATAAAATAAGTGTGATGATGTCATCAGGTTTATTTTTGAAAAAACAAATGCATTTGGAAACTACAAATTATTAGCCCCTTCACATTTAAAAGTCAAAGATGTCTATCAGATGGGAGGTTATGAAAAAAGACTCAGTTGCCTCATGGGAAGTGAAGGATCTATAGTATGCTGTATGTTTCCTGAAATATGATCTCTTTGAAAATTGTATAATTAGCCACCAGCTATGTTGTCTTGATAAAATGATATATTGATTATACCCAGAACAGAAGATTTATGCAACGCATGTTCATTTTTGTTGGCACAGCACTCTGCAACCGTGGAGAATTAAACATTAAAAATATTATGCGGTTTACAGAGGATCGGTGGCATCGTCTTGTTGCCCGTAGTGACAGTCATGCGACACTCAAATGACCTTGCAGGGGCATAACTGAAGGGTCAAAGAGACTGTAAGACTGCACCGCTTGGACAAGGGCCTGTTAGCTCATGAATCACAATAAGCAGCGTGCTCGCTAACAGTCGAGGCTAACCCAGTTGTTGCTATGCACTGCCAAGGGAACCCAGTGTCCCTGCACTCATCGGTACATGGTGTGCAAAGGCGACTTCATCAGGGGCTTTTAAGGGTTTCACATAAACAACATCAATCATTGACTGGCTCAACGTGGATTTTATTGACTGTATGAGCCACTCACTGTACATGCCGCTGTATAATTTCACAGGGAGAGCGTGTATTCAACTCACTGCTCTCATTAATGATGGATACGCACTTGGGCCACGTGAGAATAGCCGCGGTCGACATCTGGTCTCGTCTTCACACTTGTCCTCAGGGTGGTCATGTTTGTTTACACCTTGCTTTAGAATTGCTCTCGTATCCAGACTTAGATATGATCTTAACCTGATTACATTTATGTCTGGTTTTCAATAAGTGTCTCCAGTGTCCAACCTGAATCTGATCACTCTGTCCTGCTCACGTTTGGCTGGTTGGATCACAATCTGTCCTCAACGCATCTCAAGTGCATTTACACTGTACTGCCATGCGGTCAAATCCTGCCCAATTTCAGTCCGGTGACCCAGAATGCACCAGTGCACACAGCAGCAGTGCTGGGTCCTCATCAACAATCGAGCCAGTGAAAGTGATTCACAGCAGACTTTTTCAATTCCCATAAATCCTGGTGATGGTTATAAACTAAAAGTGAAACTAGGCCCTTTCTTTGCAGTAGCACTATTGTCATTTATTAATAGTATTGTTAAATTGAGGATTATATTACTTCATCCACCAGTGTATGTATGCTGTAGATGCTATTTTGGAAACAAAAAGAAAGAGGTGTGTGTGATCCATGAGTCCAATTTCTCTGTAGTCGGAAGGGATTTGTGTGGTTTTAACTTTGCGTCTGTATTTTATGTTGGTATGAATCATATACAGAGAGTAGGAGGCTCCGTCGCTGAACCTCTCATTTTAGCACCCAGTCCCTCCTTTGACATCTCCCTCGCCAAACATGGAGGCTTTGGTGGAAGACAGAAAGCAAAAGGAAAGAAAGGAAGGAGAAAAAAAAGAATCTGGCCTCCGCTGGGAGATACCCGTTTCCATGGCGATGTGGAGCATGTGCTTATGTGTATGATGTACATATCGTCCTCGCCAGCCTCTTGTGCTGCCAGGACGCAGACAGTGTGTCTGCCTCCACACTGCACATGGGGAAAGTCACGTCAGGATCCGAAATGAAGGATGACATAAAGCCGTGTTCAAAACGTGAGAAAGTCGCCAGGTTAAATTTAGTGAGGATATTGATCCTTTAAGCGATCGATAGATTGGAATTATAGATTCCTTTGTTCTGTAAACAGGGTCCCCAGTGCTGGCCATAGCAGGGGGAATTAAAACTAAAGGGGATTTTAACAAACAGCATAGTGCATAAAATGTACCGTGCCACAATGTATTGTTTAACTTTATTCCCCCCATTTTTAAAATTAATCATGCACATTTAGGGGACATCTCTATGAGTGTGTGTAAATTAGTGTAGCTTGACTCCTCATGGCTCCTTAAGTTCATCACGAGTGTAACGCTAGTGTGCACACTTTTGACCATGCAGTGTCTGCATCGTCTCAACCGCAATTGTGGTAAATTCTAAATGTGTATGTTTATGTGACAAATGTCAGACAGCATATTTTTATGGCCTTGAAAGACTACTGCTGTGCAGCTTTCGTTGGTTGTTGTTGCCCCCTAGTGTTAAAAAGTAGAACTTGCACATAGAAATCCAAACCATCAGGTGTTATATTACACACAGTTCCCTAAATTGCCACAAGGGGGAGACGGGCTGCAAGTTTTTTCCCATGCGCTGTTCTTCTCTCAAAGAAATCCCATGGCGATGTGACTAAATGATCTCCACCATTATTCCTCACAACTGTGAATTTATGGCAATGTTCCCAACATGATATATGTATGAGTCTTTCTATGAGAGGTAGACAATATCAAATTCAATTTGATAAGACTAAACATTCACTTTCTCTTGAACAATCAACCACATAACTAAACAGCAGCAGAATGTGGGTGCTCTCAGGGGCCGTAGATGTTGTACTTCTCAGGATTCTGAACTCTTCTAGAGCTGACGTGTTCATTTAGAAGTTCAGTTCGACAACTATTCTAAATCTACAAATGCACTGGTACTGGAGCTTCTCAAACTTCTGACCTCATCAGTTTACAGCAGGCGTTACCTGGGGTTCTGCTATAGGAAGACCCACTTGGTCAGTCGGACAAAGCTTGTGGGACTGTTGGATGGCCCTGAAGGTGGTTTCTTCCTGAAGTGTTTGCTCATTGAGGGAACCGTTTCTCCTTATATTATTGTGAATCCTCGACCTTATCATGTAAAGTGCCTTGGGATTATATATGTTGTGATTTTGCCCTATACAAAAACAACTGAATTGGAGATTTGTCAGCAGAAAGCTTCAGCTGCTGTTAATAACATGAAAGCTCATTAACTCTACAACACGTGACCATGAATGAGGAGGGGATGAACCTTTAATTAATGTATGTAAATCATTCATGCTAATTGGGTTTTACAGTGGGACATCTCACACAGAAATTCCCTTCAATAATTTAGAATTATGTCCACATGGATAAATCACAAAAATACAGTATTGACAACTGATGCAGGAGTCTTGGAATTATTTATCCGAACATTTAAGACCTTAAAAACCTTCATCATAGATCAGTTCGCACATTCACTTCTCTCCTGTTTGAAATGTTCAGTCCTCGGTGAGAGACGTCTTCTTCTGGGACAGCACCAACTCCTTCACCTGAGGCGTCAGAGCCATGAGTTGGGAGCGGACGCTCCGCGCCTCCTCGTCCTGCTCGTGCGCCCTGTCGCCCTCGGCCTCCTGCTGCTTCTTGGCCTGACTCTGGCTCACCAGCTGCTTCACCACCATGCTCTGAAAGGCCGATAGCAGCTGCTGCTGCTCCTGCAGCAACACAGGGACGCAGGGAAAAACATTTCAGCAGTTGAACTTGGCGAACAGATGCTCCGCCACAGCCACACAGGCGAAGATTACCGACAGCTGCTGTGTCTGACAAGTGGATGTAAACAATCTGAAGATAAAGCGGCGCGTTGCCAACATTTGCTGACGCGTTTTAGAGCACACAGAGTCAGGAGTAAACACGGCCATTATGACTGAGATAACGTTGTACTATTCTAGGTTTCACACACCTGTTTCTGGAGCACAAATGAACAGCCTGTTCTGTGCAAAAACATATTTTGTGCAATCTGTTACACTTACACACACAAAATCTCCTGTTTGTGTTTCCAGTGTTTCCTTGCTGAACTACAGGGAGAATGCGCACCTGTAAGCAAACTCATGACCCAGACAAGGGGAATAGGCGACACAGATGGTGAGGTAGTGAACTGAAGTCCGATTGTAGAAAGTGAGAAGAACAATGATAAGCATTGATGCCTCACACAGCGCTTGCAAATTCAATTTTTGTCTCGCTCTGGTGACCAACTCATTTTATTTCCTCAGTGGAGGCACACAACACAGAGAAACTTCCCCTTTGCCCTGAGACAGTGCATCATTTATTAACAGACAGACTGAAACCTGAACTGCAAATTCACTACTGCAGCCAACTCTGTTTCTAGTGACCTCACTGCTCATCCCTCCCACACACACACACACACCCTGCGCGAGAGGGAGGGACAGCTGCGGATGGAGTGTGTGTTTTCTGTCCCACTGACAGTTGAGAGCAGCAGCAACACGTCGCCACTCGTACTGCTTCTTTTTATTCGTGATCCCGCTGCACTGGCCACCAAATAACACTGTTTTCCGGGCGTCCACCTCCCCTACAGGCGTGTCTATCTCAGTGTCTGAGAATTCATGCTTTTTTGTTCTTTTCTCACCTGTCGCCATGATTCACCATAACAGAAGAACAATTGCATGCCAGGCTCATTAATATATAGATGAGCATTCCTGAGGTGATTTGCATTAACTATTTATGGTTACAAATGGGCGTGTACAGGGCGGGATATGAGGCTGATTCCCGTAAGTTCACTTGTAGGTGATCTGTGATTAATAAAGGGAGAATTGCGCACAGGTGTGCGTACGCACGGTTTTAGAAGTCTGAATATTTTTTGGGGTGTATGCCATTTTTGGCTTTTGGGCTAACGTACACTTTTAGTAAGGATCCTACGCACAGTTTTATAAATGAGACTAGACAACTTAGCCTGCTAATGTATTAACTGACGGCTCAAACAAGCTGTTCCACTCCAGACCACTAGGTGGCGAAAAAAGCAGAGTACCATACAACAGTGATGAGGCTATTTAAATCGAGCACTACAACAACAGTAAAAAAAAAAGGAGATTGAAATTGTGCTGCTGTTGACCAGAAAAGAGACGAGCAATAGTAACAAAGTGTTTTCAAAACAACCTAAACACTCGATTTAAAGGAAGGAAAAAGATTTTACAAAAAATTGGGGAGATTAAGCGGTTGAACTAAATGCTAGAGGACTTTTGTAAAGTACAAGCCACCGAGCAGGGACTTTTGGGGGGTAAAAAGATTTCCCAAGAACTTAATTTAGAAGGCAGCAGGGTGCCGTAATTGCAAGGGTCCAAAAGCAATTGGACACTTGGCTACTAAAGGTTTCTTAGGCTGCTGTTCTAAACTGACTGACAGTTGAGAGTTGACATGTAGATTGAGGGAGAGTTATCGTCAATATGATAATACAACAATATATGTGTATATATATATATATATATATATATACAGTATATATTAATACAGTGATTATGTAGTTATTATTTAAATTAAGTCTGTCCTTATTTATCACCTTTTTGAGTTTGTGTGTTCGTCAGTCAATGAAATGTGGCTTTTGCATCTTATCAGTGCCCTGATCAACAATGAGTGAGAGACATACTGGAGGTATTCGGCCGGTGAGCGTGCCGATGATCTGGGGCACGCAGCGTCCCGGAGCGTGCAGCATGCTGCTGGTGCTGGCCTGAAACAGCAGCACGCTGGTCAGGTGGAGAACCAGCGCCGGGTCCTCCGTCTCCTTCAGCTGCTCGGTGAGAGCCTGGCGGTGCAGGAACAGGGCCTGTCTGTCAAACAACACAAACACATACAGCACATTTACAAGGGACCGGTGATTCTCCTTTCTGCTCCATACCTTCATCACCACAGCATAAGCTTTGCACGATTTATTTCAAACTGCCTGTTATGCAGCCGTTCAATTCAGCCTCTAACTGAAACAGATAACATTAGCTCAACTCTTTTTAAGAGGCATCCTTAAAAGCCCACTTTCTTCTCATTGGCGAAACATCTGGACATCCGCCCAGGGGCAGAGCACCGGGTGCTTGTCAACACAGCATCATCCTCTTCTCTGAAGAAAGCAAATTGTAAAACTAAGTAATTAAAACGGATTAACAGATCTTGTTTGTAAACTTGTCGGATCCGACCTCACGTGATGGAGTCCAGAACTGACAGTAGACGGCAACAGAGACTACAGCATAACGTCTGATTGGCAAAGATTGTCCATTACATGCTGGTTTTGTGACATACCAGTGGGTTTATTAATCACAACTTGTATATAAAGTTGATTTCATGATGATTTTCCTTCGACTTGCTGCAGCTCCAGGATTTGTCGGCGAGACGAAAAATTGGGCTTAAAATCGTGTAGTGTGAACTTAGCATTACTCCAAATTTAAGCAAATATTTAGCTATTTGTTCTTCCTTCCACTTTCTCCGACGAACCTCCTCTGAACACACACACACACATTCGGATTGAACGCACCATAAGAACAAAACAACTAAAAGGAGATCAAAGTTTTCCCAACCTCTCCTTTTTTTTGTCTCCCTTCTTCAGCAGAAATCCGCACACTTCGGCACAGTTCTCTATGTTGGTCAGGAAGTCTTCAATTGTCTGTGATGAAAACAAGGTGAACACTGTATTTAGATCTTATCTTTCATATGGAGGCAGCGTCTGACACGGGAAACATGCTGCACTTACTTTGCCATTCAGGCAGTTGTGCAGCTTCATAAGAGGCCCTTTGGTCTCCTCGCACAGTTTTCCCAAAATCTTCACTCGGATCTGAGGCGACACGTCCGAGACATTCAACATGACCAAGTCCCACAGTGCATTTCAAACAATGACACACAGTCTTGATGTGAAAATGAGAAACACCCGCATATTATATATAATAATATGTATAACCCCATTTAACTGTGTGCTGACCTCGTTGGTGATGGAGCTCGGGTTCTCTACAGACATCATCAGGTCGGCAGCCAGGGAATTCACCAGGATGTTGGTGACGTCTGTGCACACGGTCTTCAGGACATGCTTGGCAATCTGGACCTGGGTCTCATCTGCATGGGCAAAATATGTCCGTTCATATAATGGATATTTACAGGGACAAGTAAGGACCTATTTTTCTGATCCGACTGAATTTTAACTAGGTGTGTCTATTAAAACAGTTCCAGGTCTTCATAACGTCTTGGTGATACCTGTGCAGGATGATCATAGCAATCCTATATATGAACGTCTAAGAAATGCTGATAAAGCTGGATTCTTTGTACTCTTCCCTTATTTAGTGTGTGAATTTTGACAATGATAATAACTGTGTCATTTCTGTTTCTTCAAATCGAGGTCTGATCAGTGAATTGTGGATTTTTTCCATTGGTGGGAGGAGCAGGATTTACCAGAGAAGAACTTGGTGCCCTTCTCAAAGAGTCGGACGTTGTTGTACAGGTTGGTGATCTCTTCCTGCAGGTCCTTCATGCTCTTCTTCTTGCTGGCCCCCGACGGGGAGCTGGTGGAGGACATGAAGACTGCGCGCAGCACCTCCTGATAGGCTTTAGTCAGAGGCCTGCGAAGACATGAGTTGTAAGATAATGGCCTCGCTGTTCTTGCTGCACTTTGGAAAAAGTTTTCACTCCAGACAGAAACCTGTGCGTTACCTCACTATATGCTCTGCCAGCTCAGAGAGGATCTCTTCAGGGCAGTCACTCACTCTCTCCTCTAAAGCAGCCACAATCTCCTCCTGGGCCATGAAGGGGGCTTCAGTCTGTCTGCTACGATCTTAGAAAAGGTAATACACAAGCTAATTAGTCTCCCAGGGCAACTACATTAAACATTGTCTTCCATGATAAAAAAAAAAACAGGCTGAACAACCCAGGGGAGAGATTTCAAGCCAACCAGCCATTATGGTCTTGTTACAGTAAAATGCCTCACTGAATAGGCTTAATGTGCATAAAGAGACATTATGATCCGCTGAAGACAAAACGGCTTCAAGTGTACTTTGCTGTGAAGGTCCGGTTTCCTCATCACTGTCCTCATCTCTCCTGCCTTTCTTCTTGGTTTTACGGATCCGGATTTCTCTGGCGTTGCCTCCTCCGCCTGCCTTCACGCAGCCGCTGCCCTCTGAGAGACAGACAGGTAACAGGTGACATATGATCGGAGATAAATAACATGCATTTTGTTTCTCAAGGAGACAAACCTGAAGCTTTCTTCCTGCGTTCAGCTTCTCTCTTTTCCTTTTTAGTAGTTGCTGTGCCGTCTGACAGCATGGACGCCTGCTTTAAATCATCCTCAGTTATCAGAAACACTGGATTGTTCTTGATTTCCTAAAAAAACAAAAAAAAACCAGACATTGTACTCACTGCTGTAAAAAGAGTTATTCTTTCCAGCTATGTAAGTGCAAAGAACTTTCTGTGGCGAAGTGTGACAGTAGAAGACCTTCTGAGCTTTCTGCTGCATGGCTTCATCGAATAACGACAGACAGTTGGTGATGAACTTCTCACTGACGACGACTGTGCCTCCCAGCAGTCTGGCAGAGGACTGGATTTCAGTGTTCCTCATAGCCTGGTTGATCAAAATCCCGACGTCCTCCATAGACAGGCAGCTGGGCAGAATCGGCTAGAATGAGAGCAAGAAACTTAAGAAACTATTTTAAGCAATAACAAAAAAGAATCGCCGCAAACTCCAGCACTGTGTGAGCACCTGTATGTCAGTCCATGTGGCTGAGCTGACAGCTTCCTCAACAGACGCCTCCACCTGGTCGACCAGGCCCTGACCCACACAGGCCGCCCTGAGGAACAGCAGCTTGTTGGACTTGAAGCGTTTCTTGATGTAGCTGGAGGGGTCTGGGATCCCCAGCCTCACCAACGCGTCGAACTCTGCGGGAGGAGTGGTGCACCAGTTATGCTCAACACTTCTACGGATACTTCCCACAGCTACTGGGAAGCTGGATTTGATGTGATACAAGGGGATCAACAGGAGTCATGCCGTAAGCCATTTTCATAGAGATCCAACTATTATGACGTTAAGATGACCCCTCATTATGCTGAGGTTGCTTGTTTACGCTGCACCAAAAAAGCAGACATACCGCTCCAATGTGTGATTTTAGATCGCATGCTGGCATTCTGGAATCAGACGCGTGGCGTGAAACACAACAGCATCAACCTCTGTCCCGTCATGCCAATCCCCCTTTTAAATAAGCTGTTTCCAATGCAGGAACTTTCCCCAGGAATAAGGGCAATCAGTGAACTTTTTATGTTTTAATATTTTGTCCTAATTGCATATCCACTAAATGAGATAAAGCAAAAATCGTTTTTTTTTATTTGCCCTCTTCAAATAAACTGAACAATGTGAAAAGCATAAATCCAGTCTAATCTGCTGTTAGATAATGTTCCTATAAAATGCAGTTGTCCCAGGATTTGTGCATTATGCATGTATGGCTGTGTCATACTGATTGTACTTGTGTACCCGTTTCTTTTTATGTTTTCTTATTGTCTTTTATGTCTTTGAATTGTACATTCTAACTACTGTTTGTGAAACTGTAGACACGTTTACCCACAGGGACTTTAAAATATATTTCATTTCATTGAAAATTTTATTACAGCAAATCTGCTCACAGCAGTGTCTCAATTTATTTACCTCCAGTTTTCCATTAAAAATAGTGAAGTTTACTAAAGAATATCTGCATTCAGTGCATTACAATCACATTTGAACAGTTGGAGTAACCACAGCTTGAAAAGACAAGGTATTTTAAAACATGGATGCAGCTGCAGATAAGTTTGTTTGTTGATGCTTGCCTTAACTTGATCTGGTTTAAGGTTTTTTTAAAGGAATTTCATGAGGAGACTTAAAACTTTCTGCAGAAATAACGCAAGGATCAAACCACACTGCAAGATCTATAACAATGCAAAATGTGCTTAAATGGATTTCTGTTGCAATTTTGTCATCACAGTCCTTTAGGTCATCACATAAAAACAAACATACCTAAATATCCATTCTGCTGGAGGAAAGAATCCACCCAGGCATTCTGCGTTTTGGCGTAAATATCGGGGATGTACACAGCTTTGTCCTGTCGCCCTCCGACCACACATCCTTTCAGACGTCCAGTATTCACCAACTCCTCCAGGACAGCTGGCAAGGACAAAACATGTGATTCAAACAAACTGCTGAAAAACGGTTCAATTAAACAACAGTCAAACATAGGAGGAGTCTCTCCTTACAGTACAGGAGATGTTCTTGAAATCCAAATGCTCCGATCAAGCTGCTGACGGATGTCGGCCTATGGGACAAAGAAAAATCTTTAAAATTCAAAACAACACAACTAAGGAAGACAATTGATCTCGTAAAGGGAGGTTTTGTATTCTTCTCCTGCGTCCCAGTGTTCCTAGTCAGAGTCACTAAACTCTCTCCTTTGCACAAATCGATTGTTTTGATGACTACCAGCCCAATGATCTGTAAGGCGACATGTTCTACCCTGTTTGTGTCAAAGTTTAACTCGTAAAAGTGTTACCAAAGACTAAAAAGGATTTCATACTGCAGCAGGAAATCATCATGGGAAACAAGGGCAAATTGAATGTGTTAATATTTGTATTAGGGCCCAAAACAATTAGAAAACAACATGTCATTGTAGTGGTGCTGCACTGTGACATAGATAAAAAAGGATTTAATTAGAAAGTACCTAATTGTGATCATTCAGATTGAGTCAGGTATTATGATTATTATTATATAGGCATTATGATTCTAAAATCAAACAAGTGTTCTTCCCCTCTAGAGGAAAGGCCGACTTTTTTCATATCTTAAAATAAAGTAACTGTGACAAGTTGTCCAATATCACTTGCAAAAAATGTCTTTATAAGAGTGGTTCTTGTCTGAAACATCCGAACACAGTTTACCTTGTGATGGCACTAAAGAGCCCTCGTATCCTGGCTTTGTGTCGAGCAACAAAAGCTGGCGTGAATATGACTCCCCTGTTGTACTGGTCCATCTCTCCTTGGATAAGCTTCCCGAGGCGCTTCGACAACTCCTGGCATAGACAGCGCACACACGTCATGTTTCTTTTCAACAGTGAAGTCGGAAACCAACTTGTAGATACACAAAAGTGGAAAAGTGCTTTTTATATACAAGTCAACTTCCAAAAGGAATCCTTTGTCTCATGTATTGTATGTTTCTCACCTCGTTTAAGAAATCTCCGGGAAGGTCGTAGCTTTTGCACAGTTCTGCAATACTGATGAGACCAGCCTCCTGCAGTTTGTCATTCACCTCCTCGGCTAAACGGTCCAGGTACGAGCTGCGAACAACACAAGCTGATCAAAAACTCCCACTTCTGGTTAGATTCAACAGGTTCCATTCTTTTTTCATCTTTGTCAGATGTTTTTGTGTTTCTTACACCATGCAATGGGAGACAAAGTAGAAATAGAAGAAGTTCTTATAGCAATCCAGTCTATATTTATATTTATTTTACAGTCAATTTAAGGGGCCTGATATTCTCTGACCCACAGAGCACTAACGATGGTCATGTCTGCCATGACAAACATCTCAGCTGACACAAAACATAACACCCATATGGGTTCAGACGTTCATCTGGAGGCATATCCAGTGTAGTATACAAGGCTGATGAAGGCTGATGACCTCTTCAGCTGTTTACTTTGAAAGGAATTCATTTATATCACTACAGATCTGATGTCCACTAGGTTGGACATTGAATTTAATGAATCCATTTCAAGAAAGTGAGGTTTGCATGTGTATAGATTATTATTTGAAGGGTGAAAAACTCAAAACACTCCTGTCGGCTATGCTGGTGTGATGTCACACTGTCACCTAGCTACTTATCAAAGCTTAACAATTATTGGTTATTTTGAGTCTACATCATTGTTAAGCCAAAGTCTACATTTAATATGTACTTTTTAATATTTTTTAATTGGCTTAGAGTGTCTAATAATAATAATAATTTTATTTATATAGCACCTTTCAGAAGTAGCTTCACAAAAGTGCTTTCACAAGAACACTCACCAACACCTGCAAACAGTGCTACAGAACACATGAGGGCAGTCTGGACTCCATCACCAGTGTTTGAAAAGTGTCATATACTCACCCATCAATAAGTTGTCCCAGCACAAGCTGAACCCCTTTATCGGACCTTACGATGTCACTTGCTCTGTTTTCAACGTGGACCCAGTCCACGTTGAGAATCTGGGGGGGGGGGGGGGGGGGGGATCACAACAATATTTCCAGGATGTTTGAATAATGGACTGTCCTGGATCTTTGCTTTCCGTTGGCACATGGTGCAGGACACAGGATGTTGATCATACACACCTGCTGGAGGTCGACGATGTTGATTCGCCCTGTGAAATAAAATGATATGAAAGATTTACTGCAGTCATGTCTCCATCTGAACCCCCGGCAGTGGCGCAGGTGTTAGAGCGGGTCGTCCACTAACCAGAGGGTCGACAGTTTGATCCCCCGGTACTCCCCCCTGATGGCTGTGGCGGCAATGTATGAAGGATGTGTGATAGAAAAAACTGGGTACAGAAGCGTGAATGGGTGAATGTGACTTTGGGTGGCCGATGAGGCTAGATAGGCGCAATACAAATACAGTTCACTTACCATTCTGAATATACTATAGGTAACCATATTTTACATACACACTATTCATAATATTGATCCCGAAATGACTCGTCCACCTATGTGTGGTTTACATGTTGCGTCCGGCTGCGACACTGACCTCCGTGCACGTACAGCTCATCTCGGATCTCCCTGCTGATCTGAGCCGGGGTGATGTACTCCTTTCCATCGAGCGTGTGCACCACATCCAGCTTCCTCTCCTGCACCAGTTTCGCAATGATCTCAATACAATTCCTCTCCGACAGCCTGCGGGGAGTGTCACAGTGAGTGTCAGCGTTAGCGGCGTCACCCTCTCCGCCTCTGCAGACATGTTCTCCTTAGGCGGCCGTCAGCGGGCAGAGGGGACGATTCACCACGCTCAGCGTTTAGAGATACTTTTGAATCAGCGCTTGGTGCTAGCCAACATTAGCATCGCTGCTAGCAGCCCGCTAGCGCCCTGTGCGGTTACCTTTGCACTGTGTCAGCAAACTGCGCTCTCTGGAAGTCCGCGGCGAGCCGGCGAATTTCCTCCCAGTCAGCCGCCATGTTTACAACTTTGTGTGCCCGTAAAGTTAGTCTGCTGTCAGAGGTTCGCTGGAGCTGTTCGCTGTGACTGAGAGTCGGCTAGCTGGGAGAGCTGGGAGAGGACCGGGAAGACACGTCAACACACGGTGACGTAACGACGGTGGGCCACGAGGGACAAAGCTCGGCGTCCCAGCGTTTTCCGCGCTGACTTTAATCGAACAGTAATCAGGTCTGCGGAGTCCACACGTACTCACGTCAGTACAGTGGAGGTAGACTGGAAGTGTTGAACTATCTATACATACAGAAATATCAACTTAATGAGGACAAAGGACGAATATTAATGTGCTCATAAATGTAGGTAGCCTACGTTGTTTTCTTTCCTTCAATTGTTTTTTATACTAACATATGTACATCAAATGTACCATTAACTTTTCATAAATAATTATTATTGTTGACAATATATGACAAAGAAGAGTGTGGCAGATGCAGACAGTACACAGGATAATAGTAATAGGTTAACTTGTAAAGCACTAACAAAAGAGCACTTATTTATGTACGTATATAATGACTTATAAACATGTCAGGGAATTGATGGACAGGTACACAACCCAGACCTGGACCATCTCCATGGATCTTTTTCTCCAAATTCCCCTTTATATCACATTCCTCTTTATACCACAAAATTAGGATTTAAAAAAATGTTGATATCATATAATTATGATATCAACATTTTTTTAAATCCTAATTTAAAATAATCCTAATTCTGCATTGAGTGCCTCCATACTAGTTTCCCCATTCATCCCAGCAAAAGAAAGCTCCATAGATAAGACCTTTATGAGAGGGTGATGGATAGATCTTTTCGCATCAGTGTATGCTGAAAGCCACAGCTGTCTTTGGCCCACATTATCTGAAGAATGAGAGTGAAACAGTCGATATGTGCAAAACAAGAAGCGTACGAAAAACATGCAAGTCTGATCAATGATTACCAGACTGAAGAAGGCAACATGTGTTGCACATTAATGCGTTTAACTTCATAGTTTTAAACGTTAATGTCTGAATTCTGTTGAATGTTAATGTTTTATTTACCTGGCTGAACAATTTGGAAATCCTTGTTTAAATCCTCCATCCTGCTGCAGCAACCCAGTGAGACATGAAGTCAAAAGTAAAGGCACAAACTCGAGCTGCAGTGCAAATCTGTAAACTCTAGAGAGCAGTAGACTACAAGCTAATAAACTCCGTCCAGGGTGGTTAACAGATGGCGCTGTATTGTGTGAAGCGCTCCATCATGCCAGCAAAGTCCTGGTAGGGGTGAAACACTGTAATTATATGTCATATGCGTATTCACTGCAGGCCTATATGTAATTAATTGCAAGTTAATTTAAAAAAACAGCACAATCTCAATGAGAAAAAGTTTCTCTCTGTGTCTGGCCAAAGTGCACTATGTCTCAGAGCCATGTACGCTCTAATAGCCTGCTGTGATGAGGAACTTCTTGAAATAACCTCTGCATGACCAGCTTCCATATCAGTGTATAGCATAGCCAAAGCCTGCTCTGCCAGTTGCAGGAAATACACACTTTCTGTGGGGGTGAAGAAGAAACTAATCGGTAGCCCGAAGCTGAGTTTTCGAATGAGGGGAGAAGTTGTAAGTGGATTTGTTCAAACTTTCCGATGTGTTGTATGATTCTCCCTCCACATAATATCAGCCCTCGAGCTCGGATTTAAAGGAGCACCCGAGGTAAATGAAAATTATGAGATTAAAGTATGTTATGGATGGGGTTTGGGGTGTGTGGGTAGGAATGGAGAATCAGAGTCCAACCCATTTAAATATTCAATCATTTATTCAGAAGAAAAATGTAAGGCCTTTTGATGGATATTCCCTTGAAGGTTTGAATGTGTTGGACCCGGTGGACAGCTTCATCCCCCCGGCACCTCAGTGCAGCAGCCCAATGTATATAAACTTGGTGTTTTTCTTCACCTGATTGCAGATAGATGACTGCATCATCGTAGTGCTGTTCTGTATGCATGGAGGTTTGTTCTGGTGTGTGACATTACTTGTTTGTGGTTGAGTGGACATGTGAATCAGTGCAGTCAGGGTGAACGTAGAATGGAGAGTTTTACAGCGATGAAAAGGCAAAAATGAAACAACTACCTGAAACAGATCGAGCCCAATTGGAATTTGACATTTCTGCCATAATTATGTATCAAGAGAACCATGCACACGGACAAACTTTTATTTATCCCTGTGGAACTGCTGGATCTCAAATCATTTTGTGTTTTGTTTCTTTACTGACTTGAACATTTGTCATGTTGCCTCTCACCATGAAAACCAACATGGAAATAAGCTTCTGGTGTGATCATGTTTCATGCTGAAAGAGTTTAGTGTAAAACACTGGGTGAATTAGTCTCAGATTTTCCTCTGAGGCAATTTGTCCTTTGAATTTAAAATCAAGATTATATTTTAAATTGCTCAGGGATGAGTCATGTAGACACAAATCATCAGATGCTTTCCGTTGGCTTTTATTGCACTGTACCGTTTGTATTTTTCACGTTTTACTGTTGTTATGAGTATTTGTCTAAAGGTCGGTTAAAGAACAAATGTTGAAAACTAGATTAAACTCTGTTTTTTGTATCATCAGTTGGTGCTACATGAATTTGAGTTTGTTTGAGCCAGAAAACAAACAAACAAAAACACCAATGTACAAAGGTGCAAATACATTTCAATGCAGATGAAATGACTCTTAATACTTGTTTATAGTTATTAAACAGTAAATTTTAATTAAAATAAAAATGTAGACACATTAGTACACATTTAATGTGTACTAAACAATAAAATAAATTGTTAATAGAATGTAATCTGGATATAATTAATGTTGCATTATGTCAGCATTTTTACTATAAAAAATAAATTGCTTTGTATAAAATTAAATTGCTTTGTATTTAGTACTGTCAAATAAATCTAATAGAGTTGCAAGTACATTAATTCGTCTGAAATGATTATAATAAGCATAACATGAAATAGTAAAACACTATAAGTCTTACGTATATACTGAGTTTATTTACTTATATCTCCCCCCTTTTTTTTGTCTTTCCCGCCTTAAAACACCATTCTGCAATTCAGCCTCTCCACAATGAGTCTTTAACTTTACGCTGTTTTCATCCTTAACAATTTTAATTTATTTTTGTGGAGGAATTGGTTACCACTTTTAAAACTCACATTGAACACAGCACATGTAATTAAATAAACTTACAGTTTCTTGGTTTCTTACAGTTACCTTAAACAACATTAGTACAGCGTGGTGATGAGATGACACTTAAACACAAGAGGGAAGTTTGCTCATGAGGGCTGGTCATGCTCAGCCTAAACACAATTATAGTATTATTTTCTTTTTTACAGCATTCATTGAGCTTATACTATATGTGACTGTTTAGCAGTGGCTTTTTTTCATTTTATTTTTTGTCTCATGTGCCACATAAACCCAGTACCTGTGTCATGCTGGTTTGCAGCAGTGTAACCAGACTTCTCTTTAACAGATTGGAATCAGATTAGATTAATGCGCACACCCAACAACCAGATGCTTCATGGTTTAGGCTGCTGTGTGATGGCTCGGAAAACCTGAATGATGTCATTTGCAGAGCCGCAATGCTCCACAGCGTGCTCAATTCATGCAATATGAACATCTGACAAGGTGTCCAGAAACACCTCCAACTGCCTGTTTATGTCACATTATGCTCTCGATGACCCCATATTCATCTATGACAAGACCTGAATTGTTGCTAAATGCTATTTTATTATAAATGAACTTAAAAAAAAGTGTTTGAAAAAGCTGCCTTCTGAAATTTTCAATAAAAGCTCGTCAGACGAATTCCAAACTTCAAAGTGGAGGTTCCACGACAAAATTTAGGTCATATTTGCACAGTGAGTATGTATTGTGGGGCTGCCTCTTTGAGTTGCAATCAAGTTGAGGTTCATCAGTAATTACATTTGTCGCAGCAGCGGCGAACTCTTCCGTGCTGTGACTTCAAACGGCTCAACTGAACATAGTGATTGGGTTGAAAATTTGGTTGAAGATGTCGCCGAACAAAGCACGAGGCGTTTGTTCACAATGATCTGTTTTGTTTTCTTAAATGCACACGCAAAGTGTTACATTGAGCCACTTCGCGTGCACACAGGAAAACCAGGCTGCTAGAAAAAAATACAGCATATGCAGGGAAAGATATGGCTAAACGCAGTGTTACCATACAATCCATGTACAGGTGCAACAGCTCAGTGGTCAGATTTCTCCTCCAACCCTGGCTTACCTATTATTCTCCTGCTGTAGTGATAAAAGATGCTGCATCCTTGGATTTATCGAAGCTGCTCGAAGCTCAAAACAAAGCAGCTCCCACCAGTGGTTGTCTGAGCTCAAGGCCTGCTGTGATCGACAGCAGCCATGATGCAATGCACTAACAGGGATAAATGTGTGCCCTCTCAGATGTCGTGTCCTCGAAGGCGGTTATAACGCTGCTCTCGTTTGTGCTCATGAAAAGCGATGGAGGTGGTTGTGTGAAAACTGAAAACATAAAAAAAAGAGAACTTGTTCTCTCAAGTGCACGCCCTGCTTCCGTTCCTCGCCTCTGCACTCCTGTGGCTTGGTCCGTGTGAAGCGGTTGTGTGATTGTTGCTTTTGCCACAGTAACAACGGACTGTGTGCTGGTGATCACGAGGATTTTGTTCGAAGCGTGTATACTCATTTTAGGTTTTGGACTTAGGTGCATTGCTAATGATATCTCTTTTCATTCTGCCACACTGTTGTCACTCAGCGAGATTCCTTTTTTCCGAAGTCTCTGTGGCCCACATGCGAACACATACAGTAAATAAAAATCCTTGGAAACCTGATGTGTATACAGAGCCAAGAATTTAGTTTTTACCAGGAGAAAAGTGGCTGGGGACTGCCCTCTCCACAATACTTTTTTTTATACCTGAGGTTTAAACTCGCATTATTAAACACTTTTATATTAACTAGAAGGACCTCCAAGAAAGTGAAAATACATTTTTTTTTAAATGGAACAAAGTTGACAATGTTAATGTGACTTATAAAACTTTTTATAAGTTTTATTTTTTGAGTTACGGACATGGCATTACGACAAGTATGTCAGCAGTAATGCGAAATTGAACCAGGAGGTTGCGACACAAGCTGTCAATGTTAACGACTGTGAGTTTTGTGCCAGTACCCTTTGTTTTCTCTTCAGAGTGATCACATCTCTAGTAAACCCAGCTACTGACTCAGTTAGCTGGAAAACCAGAGTCATCATTCTGCAGGATCCCGACTGGGACAAAAGAGTTTAGAGTAGCGGGACAAATAATAAAGTGCAGCAGATATTTATACATGTTTCCCGATTTTTCATGTGTCCACTTTGGTTTTAAAACACTTTCTAATAAACAGAGGGAGAGTTTATTACACTCAATAAATAAACAGATGCATTAATATTAGAGCTTCAAGTGAATCCAATAAATATTATTTGATTCCCGACAGAATCACTGACAGTGTTTTACTTTCTTATTCCATCACTGCAGCTCGGAACAACACGAGGAGACTGTGACGATAATTAGTAATAAAAACGTAATACTATTTCTTTTATAAGAACAACGATCACTGAAGCTTATCTTCATCATAGTTTGATCATCATCAGACAAAAGGGCCAAAAGTATTCACTCAACACTAAACTTGATAAATTCCTGTGCTTCATTACATTATTTATTTAGGCTGGCTTTAAAATAAATGTTTTGAGTGGTTCTTTGCTATTTTAGTCGTTGGATCATATTATTTTGATTTCACTTTGTCACATTTACATGTTGCTTAAACCAAATTCACTTTCCTTTTCGTGTAATTTTAAAAACTTTATTCAGGGTTCTAGCGATGCTGCTTGTGATTAACGACTCCGCCTCTTCCACATGAACGTGCTCGTAACCGGATAAGAAAACCCAGGGTTGACTGAGACAGCTGATGTCCGGGTTCATAGAACAGGTTATCAGGACGGCCAATGCAATGTTAAGTCCAACCAGATTACGAAGAAATATGTCCTGGGAATGTTAAACTCGCTTCGTAGTACAGGCCCCGGGTCTCATCTTCACTTCATCAATATGTGTCTCGAATAACGTGATAACGAGTAAAGGACTGCTTCCTGTGTTAACTGCTGCTCCCTTGCTGGTTTGGACGAGGCCCTGCACACGTAGTTGTTGTGTGTGGATTGACAACTCAATTGCATTTGCATTGTGTTGTCATAATATGTCCCTGACCACCTCCAGATCATAATTTGTCCTCAATGCATCGTGGGTGCATTTACACCTGCACTGTCATGTGATCAAAGCCCTATCTGATTGCAATCCGAACACGCAGGCTACACTCTAACACTGTTATAAAAGGATTATTACAATGTAACTTTATTTGACGGCTCACGTTTCTTGCCCTGATGTAGTGAGCACACATATTTGCATTGATGTGTTGTTGTTTGCTCAAGTCATGAAACTTCAGCCAATCCGAATCTGACTCAATGTTGTGCCCCATCTGTTCAGGACTAAAAATACAGCACATAGAGATACAAAGGGATCACGAGGCCTGGTACTGCCACCAGGCAGCTCCGGGTGGATTCTCTGACTTCCGCTGCCTTCCCGATGGCGTTGACACCTCAGCGCTCATCTCTCTCTGGCTCCTCCAGGTGTAAGTAGGTGGCGGGAGCTCTCTGACAGTGATTACAACGGTTGGTGGTAGTGGACACGTGGGTGGAACTTATTTATTCAGGCGCAACAGTCAGGCCGTTGCAGAAAAAAAACACAAACATTTCTGTCCAGAAACTGTGCAGAAACAAACAAAACCACATTCTGGAGAGTTCCTTTCAAAGTACGCTATTCATGAAAGATTGAGCTCTTATCCAAGTTCAATTTAGGCCCTGTAATACCCACTTCAAAAGACAGCTAAGACCCCCAGTTAGGTCAGATTAGAAAAAAAGAAGGTTCAGAGTGCACTTAGCCCTAGGTTTATTTAATTGATTGCAATATAAAAAGATGCGTCGAGGTCATAGGGCACACACACAAGTCTTTCAGAGGAGACATTTTACTGTATACTTAGCCAATTTAACAAGTATTTTAGTGTGTGTAGTGTATCTGCCGAATCAGACAGAGCGGCGGCGGTAGCTGGCAGGAAAAGAAGCACGTGGGAATGAAACAGACAGCCTGAGAGTGAGGGATAGGGAGACTACATCTGCTGTCCAAGTCCCGCTGTAGCTGGAGAGGTTATGGCTGTGCACACTGCTGCCAAGTGTAATGAGGGTGCAGCCGAGTGACCACAAATCCACAAACACACAGGCTCCAATCATTTCTCCAAACTTCCTCCATGTTCGGGATCGCTGCCTGACCCCATAACAAAAAATACAAGGTCATTTTGTATGAGACCGTCTCATCTTAGGGAACCTCATGAAGAAGCAGCTGTCTGTCATCTCACCAACAAGTTTGCTGGTGTCATTTCAGCTGGAAACCTGACATGTGAACAAGGTTTGGGATGTGGAGGGACATTTCTGTGGGAGAGTGTGAAACTTCCTCATGCATTTCTGATGTTCTCCACCTAGACATTAGACACTGAACACATATTATTGGTCTTTTTTCTTTCTTTTTTTTTTTTTTTAGCTTTCTTCAATTCAAGAGATATGTTGTGTTTCACTATCTTGCAGACTGATTCTTTTATCTGTAGCTTTCTGCATTTAATTTATTTCCTCCCACCACTATTTTACAGTACATTATCAAATGAAAGGGAAGGACTGGGAGGTAGTAACAAGAAAGGAAAGGACAGGAAAGCATGACACTAAAAGGACAGTCAAGAGATGAAAATGTTAAAATGATAGAAAAATCAAGCAAAGGAAGAAAAGGAAAGAAAGGCAAAGCAATTTAATAAAGTCATGGCATTGAAAGGACAGTAAAAAGATGAAAAATGAAAAGGTAAGAAAAATTTAGGAAAAGAGAAAAGCAAAGGAAATGAAACGGAATAATAAAGACGGCGTGACATGGACAGGACAGTAAGGAGATGAAAAGGGGAAAGACTAAATAAAATAGAGGAAAGGAAAAGAAAAGTTTTGAAATGTGATTTAGGGTTCGGTCCTAGTTCATGAGCGGATGAGTCTATCATCTTTCGTTTGGCAAGGTCTGCGTCCAGTGTCCTTGGGCTCCAGATTGCTTGGATCTGTCATACTGGGCAAGAGACAAATTCCATCAGCAGATGTCATGGTACTGCTGTGGGTGAGGGACCTTGGATGATGGGTACATATTATTCTGTCACACATAAGGCCCACTATAGAGCAAGCCAAAAATCACAGTCAAACATCCATCCAACGAAAGCTCAAATAACAGCAAAATTAATATCTAAACCATCTTCAACCCAAGGCCACCCCAAATGTAGGGGGCACGCCACCATGTTGGAATATTAGATCACACTCAGCACCAATGACATGGATTAACTGAATGGTAGCATTAAAATTAAACCTTAAGACGTGCTGTATTTGCTGATAATATAACCTAAAATTGACTTTTCAGCTTCCACCTGGTGTTGATCAACTGTATGGTATGTTAGCGATGGGCAGACGAAGTCTAATGAAGCTTTGGGGCCTTTTTCTTTCTTCTTGGCCTAAATCTTCTTCTTTTTGATGTTTATAAAGATTCATTTTTATTGACATTCCCAAGTCACATCTGACATCGAATGTATTGTATTATTTCTTCTTAATATAAGATGGTAATATCCTATTGCCTGTCCTATCCTATTAATATTAAGGCAGAGGAGGATCAAGCCATTCACTTATGATTTTGTATTTTTTCTCTATTATTTATTTTCATATTGAGCAGGACTTGACTGCACTCTTCACAGAGACCCATTTTCCCCATGAGCAAGCACATGGCGATGGAAACTTCCTAAACAGGAAACCGGTAGTACGCTTGAACCATGTACCAGGCTCATGGGGGGCGGTCTTCTGCCTCGACCGGTTGGGTTTTTGGTGGAGGGGGTTGGGGATGGGTGCTGTGGAAAAGAGACCAATGGAGGTTCTGCTTCTTCCAATCAAACTAAAAACAGACCAGATCAATTTTATTCCTATTTCTTTCATTTTAAAATTTTGCATATTATTCTCTCTTTCTCCCTGATAGGTCCCTGCCATAGGTGACCTTACTTCTGACGCTGTCCGTCACTTCTTTACCGAGGCTGACATTCATCTTCTTTGTTGGGGAGTTGTTCCTATTTTAGATTTGATTCACCTACATGATAGTTTGTCCTGCTAGCAGGGCAAACTACAGCAAACTGTATTTCATGATATTATTGGTCACCCCATTTATATCAGCGAGGATACACTGCTTTGTATGATGACATACAATTCAACAGGACCACAAACTACATCCTCCATGAATAATCACACAGCTGAATCACACCCATCTTGAAATCCTTCATTTAGATCTCAACTACACAACTGTAAATGTTCATCACTGTCTCCTGCACAGTTGTGATGCTACTACATCGACAGATATACAGACATAACAGCTGCTTATGAACTCAAAACCACCTCTGCTGTGTCAAGCGCCACAGTTTGCCATGATAGCACACACACACACACACACACACACACACACACACACACACACACACACACAAGGTTTCTAAAAGATCTAGTGAAAAAGGGGAAAACTAAGGTATATAACCATAATTAATCACAAGCAATTTATGTTCATATGCAGTTATATCTGGATATGCAGTAACAACATAAATGTATATTACGTTAAACATATTACATACGGCTTAAAATAAAAAAAGCGATAGAACATGTAACACATTTGCATAGCCATAGCTGTCAGATACAAATTAATGTTAATGTGATCAGAAATAAGTTAGTAGTTTACTCTTTGATAGAAAATGATAGTGTATTAAAAAGTGCAGTCATCTATTCATACTGTGATTTATGTAGGTAATAATCCTCCAATATTATTATTTTAGGCATTATAACAAATGAAGAATCTGAGGTGGGTGTCGGGAGTTCCAGCCCTGATCATTCCCACTGCATGTGTCCTGTGTATATTCATATATATATATATATATATATATATATATATATATATATATATATATATATATATATATATACATATATATATATATATACACATACATATACATATATATATATATTCATGATATAAACTGATAAATTACCAATACAATGCCTATATTCTCTTGTTTTGGAACACAGAGCCCTCAGATCCTCCCAAGCTTTAACATACTGTAACTACCAAGCAGCTCATGTAAACTATGGGGAAGATCAGATTAATGTGAACCATGTAAAGGCTCTAATCTATAACCTTAATCTGTTTAAGCAGGTTTATCTTTTGTTGCCGAAGGACACTTAAGACAAATTGCTGTTAATGGATGCAGTGCCTGGTGCAGCTTAGCAGCTTTCATACAGAGGACAGTGTTATTAGCTAGTAGACTGTTTACATAACTGTGGAAGTATTACACCACCACCACCAACAACACACACGCACGCACGCACGCACGCACACACACACACACACACACACACACACACACACACACACACACACACACAAACACACACACACAAAGATGTTTAAAGTAAAATGTATTGGACTGTAAATGTTACACTTCACAGTGAGGACATGCAAACTCGTCAAAATGGTGTCTAACGACATTATTACCGTCAAACTGTATTGCAATAATTGCTGGATAAGAACCACCATTAATGTTCCACCTGATAATTAGTTCCACCCATGCTTTTCCTATGACAGGTGAAAAAGCCGGCTATGAATCTCATTTAAGACTTACATTTATTCAGACAACAAAAACGACATTAAGAGAAAACGGTTGTTCATGCAGACATGTCAGTTATCTCGACATAGTGTGGGCACACGTGAACTTTAACTGTGAACATGCACAGCAGAAGGTAAAAACAAATGTGCACGAAAAGAAACACGCAGTCAACCTGCACTGCATGATCGAGACATAATTATTAGTACATGCCAGGTTATTTTATGGTGATATTTAGATCAAAAATATTCCTGTTCTCTTGTTCCACAAAAGAATAATAACACCTACTGTTACACCAAAGTCAATTACCTGTCATAATGATAAGCTTGCAATATACAGTCAGTGGATGCATTTGTGTGATGGTCTTACTATACGTAACCAAAACATTACAACACTCGAACAATGCATACTCAAATAAAGTTGGAGGATAATTGAAGCAAAGGCCAAGAATTTAGTCCATATTTTAATATTGACCTCATTATGTAAAGTGCCTTGAGACAATATATGTTGTGATATGGCGCTATACAAATGAAAATGAATTGAATTGAATTGAAGCTACAACTGTCATGTCTCGTTCCTGTGTCAAGTTCTGTTTTTAGTTTGTATCATGTTTTCTGTTAGCGTTTCCCATTTCCTGTTTTATTTTGTAGATTCTCTGTTCTCCCATGTGTTGTTTAGTTTCACTTCCTGTCTTAGATTTTCCCTCTGTGTGCTTACCTGTCTCCACCCTAATGTGTTGCCCCTGTGTCTCATTGTGTTGTGTATTTAAGTTCTGTCTTCCCCTCACCCCAGTGCGAGATCGTCTGCTTCCATGTGTCCAGCCTTCAAGCGGTTTTCCCCGTGTCCTGATATCCTGAGTTCCTGTTTTCACTTGGATTTTGATCATTGCCTGTTTTTCCGGATTCCCTTTGCCTGCTGCTTACCGGACACTGTTGCCTTGCTTTATTGGCTTGCTCATTGTATTTTATGTACCTGAGTTATGCATTTGTGGGTCCATTCTCTGTGAGCGTGATAACAACGACACTGGATCCTGCATATCTCCCATGATGAGACTTGTTTTCATGGACTCTCTATGTCTGCCAAAGGCCCACTGCTTTAAAATGCTGCATGTTCTTTCCTTTGTAAAATACAGCACAGAACAAAAAATTGGAGGGGCAACGCATATACCCTGCGTTTACTGTATTTACCTCTCAGATAATACTAACTTTATAGTGGTAGTGATGCCATTCCGTTACGACGTCATTTTCACCATATGATGATGAATGATTAGTTAAGACAAATAATATGTACATCATATTGGTTGCACATAGTCCAATAGGAAAAAAGCATTTTTAAACGATGCACGGCGTTATTTTTAAACTTTTGTTAAACTTCTTTGTGACTTCTTCATGACGTCACTTTTCATGACATATGATGGCGAAACATTTTCTGATCGACCACACACACACACACGCACACACACACACGCACACGCACACACACACACACACACACATACACACACTAGTGCAGCAAGTGAGGAATACACAAATCATTTGAAAAAAATCCAGACGTGGCATTCCCAATGCTGTCTACTTTGAGTATTTCCTCTATTAACCTGCACCAAAATGTGATTAGAGGAGTTCCAGAATTCACACGCAGGGGACAACAAATTCAGCTCAGTGGATTTTCTCTGGTGGTGGTGATATTTGGACAAAATTAGCAAGTGGAAAAATGATTTTCAATCTCCTAACTGAAAAATGATCTTCAGTTATATAACTACTGCAGATCCATTGTCAACCACTTCACCTTGTTGCTTGTTCTTTCAGAGGCAAGCGCACATTTCCCTTCTTGTGGCTTCATATAGACGTCAGCAGCAGCTGCAGCCCTGATGGCTCAGCCCATGGAAACCTGGATGTGCTGCTGCTCCGTTCAACAACGCAGAGCAAAGGGCTCATCAGCCAGCCACTGTCTCAAATACAGCACCAGCTAATTGGTCTGACAGCCTTAAGATTCCAGTCAGACAGACAGGAAGCTTAGCAACAGCACTGTAAACAAACGATCTCAAAATCATTGTCAAAGAATTGTTGTTCGGACTTGTATATGGACTTAAATAAATGTGTAGGAATAATGTGAAGGTTTATTAATATTTCTTTTATCAACAATGGGTTAACTGTATGCCTGTGACGTGACAAACCCACAGAGAATTACCACTTAACTCAGTTTATATATGTATTTTCTTTTTCAGCAACTTTTTAGTTTGGGTTGAGTCTCAATGCCCTCCTCAGCTGCGCTTCCAGCAGGAACAATCAACTTCTCACAGAAAACAGTAATAGACCCGCCGTTTTCCAGCTTCCCAGTACGGGACAACAGGCTGACAGGGTAAGAAACTAGTTTGAGAAAACAACCTTCAGCAGTTAATTAACCAGGTATGTCAGTTGCCAAGAACGTGGTGAGGAATGAGTTTGTTGGTGCACTGTTTGCGTCTGCTGTTTCTTCTATGTCGCACAGGATCTGAAAAGCTGGCGGGCAGTCTGCCTTTCTCACGGACAACGTACCGTTAGCTGTACACCAGGGGCCAGCGGTTACGGTTAGGTAGGGATAGGGTTGAAACCAATGACTGTAAATGAAGATTAACAACATGACAGCTCAAGTCATGTTGTTAATCTTCATTTACAGTCATTGTTTCTAGACCATCTATTATCTATATGGCTTATCCTTTGGGTTCGCTGACATTGAGGTCTCTAGTCTGCTGACATATCAAGTTGCTTTAGTGGTCATTTGTTAAAAAATACGAATATCGTTAAAGGGGCGGTAAGCGATTCCAAAGCAAAAACATGTTTTGTAAAAATCAGTGAATATTTACTGACTTCCCGCTAGCTGTCGGTTCAGTGTGCGGCGGAAAAAAAAAATCTGGGTTTTCGGCTCAGCCCTGGCTCTGTAAATGGAAAAGAAAACAAATGGTGCAGGCTGCACCACACCACTTTTGGCCAAGTGGTTTGCGCGTCAATCTTCCATACCCTAAAGACCCAGGTTCGCGGCCCGGCCAGAGCAGGAAATTCACAACAACGACATAAATAGAGAGACAAGCTCTCTCTAAAATCACTTACTGCCCCTTTAACCTGGACTATTCCTTTAAATGACATTTTACAATGTGCAACAAATTGGATTCCACGTCTTTGTTATGGAATCCCCTCAGACAAATATGTCAAAACCTGGCCAAAAGCAACTTCTGTATGTACATGTCCAGATACTCTAGAGGTATGAGAAAATGTGTTTGGGTGAACGGACCCTTTCATTTTGTGACACTCCATTTCTCTCTCTCCCGCTCTCATTATTCATCCACCCTGAGAGACTTGCTCAGGATACAGGTGTACTCTGGGGGAACAATATGGGGACTGAGTGTGGCTAAAGGAATTTTTTCAGTGCAGTCAATTCTACACTTACTGCCCACTCACTTCATTATCTTGCGGGTGGGCCACTCTCTCTGAGCACCAAGATCTGGCTTCATCCGGCTGCCAACTCCATCTTACGCCTGTGATGTGCAGGGCTGACATTTTCTGAAACTGCCCATTTCTATTTATACAAGGTGTTTATCTTTGCCAGGCCTCCAGCTTCATTTCTACCTGCAATTAGTTGCTGGTTTTGAAATGAGTCACCCTCTAATTTCACGAATGCTTCTGGCAACAGGAAAGGTGGAAAAAATAAATAAATCACAAGGTGTTCCATTTGAACATGACCTCTGAGTTAATAATGGGGTCCTTTAAATTGGCATTCTTACACAGCATATGATGCAGATTTAACATGGCTTAGCTCTCAGCAGGTCTTCTGGCAAACAGGAATGTGACGCTTGACCAGGCATTGGTTGAGCACACTGTTAATGTGGGTGGGATGTTCTCACTAAGTATTAAAAACAGAATGTGAAGTATCTTCAAACAAGCCCAGGAAATAGGAAATAACATTATGGATGCTGTATTAATCTGTCATTATTTTGGTCTGACCATGGATGCAAGAGTGTAGTGTTACTCCTTGTACACAAATTAATTTAGGGTAGTGATTTTAGTTCATCATTATTTCTAGCATTTCTTGACAGTATGTCAACTTTAATAGAAAAACTGGGTATTGTTGATACTAAAAAAAACTCCAGCAATATTGCAGTATTGTGTTGTTTGATCAAACATGTACCTAGAGATGGATGACTAAATAATCTGGCTGTAGTATAGGTCAGAAACACTGCCTCCTCCATGTAAGTTCATAGCCTGAGACCCAGACGAACTCTGGGAGCTCATTTCATTTGCTCTGCTAGACTCTGTGATTTCCTCCGGAAGAAAACTTGCCGGTCCAATCACATTATGATTATCTGATAATAGGTAGGGTTTATACCATAACGCAAACTGGAGAGAAGCGACTTTTGTAAACAACCAAGGCTGTTGCTGATGAACGAGCATTTGACATAAAGCACCCGATATTATCACAATTCTGGCACAAAAACGGCAACACTGGTTCACAGACATTGTGGAATCATCATCACAGACATCTCCTCTCTGCTCCAGTGTGTTGAAATGTTTGCCTTGCTCAACAGACATGATTCGTTGCTCTCACTGGTACGTCTATACAATAAAGTCCAGAGGCATTTTGGTGTGCGTCCGTTGGTGACGCCTCTCGGAAAACGAAAATGAACTGAGAGGCCAGGCTAGTTTGTGCATGGGACTTCGATCAAAATAAAAAAGTAAAAAAATCATTAAATACATTTTTTCCCAATTTTTTTTTCTGTCATCTAAGTTTTTCTCACACTGATGTACGTTTAAGTATTCAATTTTTTTGGATTCATTTGGATTTAATTACCTCTGCCAATGAGGTTATGTTTTCGCCCTTGTATGTTTTGTTTGTTTGTCAGCAGGTTTATGTAAAAACTACTAACCAGGACGGATCCAGTTATTTATTTTCACTTTCTTTTACATTGCAATATAGGAGTTACATTTTCATTTATTGCCCAGGGAATAATTCATGGGTCTTGATGAAAAAAAGGGCATATTTAGGGAACTGAAATCTCTGAATGTGTGCAATTTGGTGCGGCTTGATGGATTTCAAGGGGATTGGTGGGCCTTGGCAGCGGTATGCGCTTTACTAAGTGCCATTCTAGTTAATCAGTTAATGCTATAAAAAAAGTGTGAAATGCCATGACTGTCAGCTGTGACTGACTCGTGACTGGTTGTGCGCGTGTATTGGCAGCACCAAGATATCGCAGCTCCACTTCACAATCACTACTGAGCCAACTCTAGCTCCAAATGGCAACGCTAGCACAATATGTCAGCACCTGTCTCAACTGTAAATATAGATATTATTGCGTCTGTACAGTGAGAGGAAGTGGAGACACGTTATCCATCTTTATATTCCGTCCATGGTCCAAACACCTAAAAAACGATCTGTCGCGGTCATCTCATATCTACTGCCCTGTCTGAAGCTGTATTTCAAGTGTCTCATGTCCAAAAAAAATGTAAAATGAACCAGATGAGATTCAGAATTGATGACATTTGTTTACAATTGGCCACATGCAGTACATCTCTGTTGGCCAGATCTAATTATCTAATCTTTTTACAATCTGTATTGCTTTCCTGGCCACATTGGCCCTCTTCCACCCCAGAAAGAGATGGTTATGCACCTGAAACAGTTTTTTTCTTTCAGTTCAGTTATTTACAACAGTATCTGTATCTAATCATAGAGATGCCAGTTAGACAACCGTGACGACACATATTCTATCTTGCCCCAGGTTTTCACTTGATATTAAACACCCTGCAAAAGGACCAGTGAAGAGTGGTAAAACAGTGAACGCGTACAGTACTTCTGTGCATCACATCATTTTTATAATACAAAATGACCCTTTGCATTATCACAAGAGCCCCTTCATGTGTGTCGGAAGACAGGAAGTCAGTCAGCTCAGTGTGGATGCTCTCAAGGACTCTGGTGTGCATGAATGAATTCCACGGAGAACCTTGCGGTGAAAGGTGAACAACTTTGGCAATGAGTGCTGCTACATCACAACACATTCCATCCCGAGGGGGACATGCATGTCTGAACCACATTTTAAGTTAAATCTAAAATGTGGTGTTATGGAAAAAAAAGGTCAACCTTATGTTGGCATTAGAAGAAAAGTCTGGGAGTCACCAAAATCAATAGAATTTACCTTTGAATATCAATTTGATATCTGGAGCAAAATTCTTGCCAAGCCATTTGAAAGTTGTCAAATATTTACCAAAAGTCAACTCACTCATGGTGAGCAAAAAGTCATCCGATAACCAAAATCGGTAAGATCCATTTTTGCAGGGCCATGATACAAAACTTCATGGCCATCTTATGAATAGTTGTTGTGATATAGACATAAAAGATAGTAACCAACGTATCATTGTCAAACCCTGCCACCAGAAAGGGAAACAAAACAAAACCAAAAAATAGCACAATATTCTTGATATTTGTTAGCCTGTCATCTACTGATGTCTTTTTGATCCACTGGACCATTCATCTTCCATCACTTAGCATGTCCGTGTGGCAGGGATGCTGGCACTCCACTCGCCAGCCCGCTGATCCTCTTGATTGACTTCGTGTTAGGACCCTAATTCTAGTCAATGCCACAGAGCTCCATTTCATGGGGATTAATTGTACTTGGCATTCCAGACAGAAGACTAAAGGCTCACAAGCCTGCAATATTCCGAGCAGGTTGCTTTAAATCCCTTTTGAGCGAGACGCTGACTTTAATTCAATTTGAAAAACTGATAAAGGCTGAGATTGATGAAGGCTGGATGGAATTCACTTTATTGCCCTAAATTAAAGGTTTTAAGGTGGTTGAAGGCTGCATTTATAAGTCATGTATTGGCTTTTAATAATAATCTTTGGAGACACAGGATGAATACAGCAGTCAGAGGGGGGAGAAATCAGTGCCGTGGATCTTTGGATCTTATCACTGCACCTGTTATGTGAACATCACTGGGCCTCTCAGAGGGGCTTTAGATAATAGAAGATTTAGCATTGTATAATTGATTTCAGCTACTTCGCCTGAACCATTTCATTGAAGGCTATGAAACATTAAAACACTGTTTGACAGAAATAAAGCTGCCTTTGAGAAAAGTTACATGAAGCCAATCCCCGTATAGCTCTTGCTTTTCTCACTCTTACTCTTTTAAGATTTAAGATTTTGAGATTTGAAAAGGGAAAAAGAACCCACTAAAGTGTGGCGCTGTGTAGAGAGCAGGGTGTTGACGACAGCCTGCCGTTGTGTCTCTGCTGGGGTACTTTGTAGCACACCGGGGATGTGCAATAGTTTACAGCCACTAGCATCATCTCCTGACAAGCCCCACATTTTAAAATAAAGACCCAATCAGCTCTCATTGAGCTGCGGCTTACAGGTCGTAAAAGAGGTCTGATGCATTTCATTTCAGCCAAACGACATTGCTGCTGTTTGGATTTTTACTCCAGCTAAATATGACAAGCACCACTGTACATTCACTGAAACGACAGTCATCATCGCTCTCTTTTTTAAGTCGTGATAAATTCTGTGTTGTGATTCTGAAACAGGCTTGTTTGCTTTTTGGCCATTCTGTCCCTGCAACAACATGTGTGTCATTTCCCACCAATGCTCTTCTCTGAATTATTCTTTTTACCAGAAATAACTTTCATTGATGAATCACTTTTACTGTGCTGTTCTTTTGGTCACTTCCTGGAAAGATGTTTACATGAATCCCTTTCCAACTTAAGAGACTGACCGCAAATCCATCCTTTACTTGAAGGCTTTTAATGTGAAACATCCGCAAGAAGTATGGACAATATCTCACCATCGAGGGTGGCAGAATGGGGTCAACTGGAATGGTCAGTTATGAACCATAGGACCCCCACAGAATAATGGCTAATATGGACAATATGCCATTATATACATTGTCACACCACAAATTCTGACACCGTCACTCTGACTTATAGTAATATAGTATTTTTTCTGAACAAATTTGCTGTAATTTGGAAAAAAAACAAACAGTTTTGCTTTAAGTTAAATTTTCAATATTTCATTTCATGTCCATTCATGGACAATCTCTCTATTTTGAAGGCCGGCTTCCCAAACTTCCACCCTTCCACACAACGATGTGTATGTGTGTTTATGTCAAGGACGTCCTGTTTTATCCCTGTACTCTTCGGTGCTCCGAGCGCTCCGAAGCTGTATTTCTGTGGAGCGCTGGCTGTCCTCTCTTCCTTTTAATCCACCCTTTGTGTTTGTCACACTGTTTAAAGGCTGATCCAACTGGGGGATTAAAAAGATTAGTCACCTTATAGAAAGGTAACATTGGATGAAATTCTACTCATGGATCTCTACTTTGGGAAGCGGACAGCACATAACATTACATTCATTTGGCTGACGTCTTTGTCCAAAGTGACTTACAATAAGTGCAAAGTGTCAAGATGAGGTGTGCACTGCCTCGTTGCAAGTAAGAGTAGGGCACTAAGTGAAATGTTCAAGGAGTGTATTTGCTTTGCATTAAAATGAATATGTTTTGTGCTGCAACAGTGTTAAGATGGTGGCAGTGATGTGCAAATCACAACATCAAAATTTTAAATTGCTGATCTTATTAACAAGAGGGAAATCTGCCCCCACCCTTTCTCTGCTAACCACAAACGTGATCCCTACAGAAGGTATGATGCTAAAGGACGCTATGAACCAGGGTTGGTGACTCTGCAGCTCACATCATGGTTCCTGGTTGTTGCGGTTACTGGAAGTGACTTCATCTGAAACACCAAGCTAATGCTAAATTAAAATGTAAATATATGGATTAGCATTTGGTAAAATTCAGTTTCATCAATATTATTATTTAGATCCTGTCCAAACTTTGGCCTACTTTACAGAACTGCTTCTCCAAAGAAACATTACATTTTTAAGTTTATGTGATACTGTTCTTGCCATTTAGCTGTGCTGTACTTGATCGACATTCAACTTACTAAAACGTATGCATTAATGTAACATGTTAATGGGGAAATAGATCTTAAAATGTGTTATGACATATCTTGGCGACATGCCTCAATAATAAGACTGTTGCAAAGACTACCAAGAACCAAGAGCGTACAAATATTACAGTGCTCAGAACATATGGGATGCTGCCTGGCGTTTCTTTTCTGGCTGGCAAGTGCGGCTTCACACAGGGTGGTCTCCAGAGTGTTTGGAATTCCTTGTTCCACTGTCCTGCATGCATTGGACAGGGTGTCACTAAGAAGATGGTGGTGGCCATAAGGTCACACCCTTCCTGAAGACAAGACGGCAGAATCCCATATGTTTGCAGGGCTGGTCAGTAACAGAGCCTTCATGAAAGCAGCTGGAGCAGTCGTTGGCTGCCATGTCAATAGCATGCCACCAAGTGGCTCTGATGGTCAGTGCTACAGGGAGAGGAAGCTGTTCCCTTCTGTCATCTTGCAGGCTATTTATGACCATAATTGATACGTACGTGGGATGGCCTTGGTCACTGCACGACTCTTGACTGCTACGCTTCAAGCAGGATGAATAAATAAATGAATAACTGACAGGATTAGGGTTTTTCAGGGGTATTGATTCTTTCCTTCTTTTTTTTTTAAACCATCCTATCATTTAAGGTCACATCAGCATGTGCCATCTGCCTCGGACTCGCGACATCGTTGCCCTGGAGGATGAGCATGAAGAGGATGTAGTGGAAGATGCGGGGTAGCATGGTTTGGTGGCAGTGAGTGCTGCTCCCTGATCAGCTGGCTGTTATCCCCAGACCATGACTATTTTTAACAGGCCAATGAGAAATTGTAATGTTAGAAAAATCCTATTGATCTAGAATGTTTTGTTGAGATTTATTTTAAAAACAACGTTAGGGGCATTTGGTTTGGCTGAAACTGTAATTCATTATACTGACTGTGACTGGGCAATAACAGGCACCTGTTGGTATTGGGCTGCGGCCTCTGTGGTAGGTTCTTGGTGTGAAGTGTGTCCAACACACAGATAATGAGAGTGAGCTGAAGTCAGCTGTAAGCGGGTCCCTCACTCTGTTGCAGTAATAGTTTGTATTATACCATCTCAGACAAATGGCAAGAGTTGGAGGTTTAATGTCCAGACAAGATTTAGAGAAACTCATTCATACCTTCATCTCCAGCAGGATGGACGTCTGTAGCTGTGGTCTTCCAAAAAAAGACAATCACACAACCTCAGCTCACTAACAATGCTGCTGCCTCAATTCAACACATCAATTCTGTGCTAAAAATTTTACACCGGCCTTCAGTTACCTATAGGACTGATTTTTTAGTGCTGTTGCTTGGGGCCAAAATACATTTGTTACCCCCCCCCCCCACCCCCCCCCAGCTAGACTCTCAGATCTTTAGAAAGCAGTCAGCTGATGAAAACATAGACTTAACACAGTTAACACTTACTATTTGCGTTTGCTTCATTTGGGGCAACTTACGACTTAATATTTAGTGTTTTAATGCTTTCTATTTCATTAATGTCGTTCTAATGCTTCCCTTGTAAAACACTCTGTGTTTGAAATGTGCAGTATAAAAAAAGCTGCCCAGAAGCAGTTTGCTGAGCGCAGTCACCTGCAGCAAGGTGACCGTGACCGCCGACGCTCCCACTGCTTTGAGTAAAACTGTCTTGCGTATGATAACTGAGTGGAATGTTTGCCACAAATGCTTATGATTTATTACTGGTTCGTCACTACAAGCAACCCTTTTACATTCAACATTATCATTAGATTTCATTTATCAGAAACTGAATCAGAATCAGAAGGTCAGAAAACAGTGGCCATTTTGTAAGATGATAACAAAGACAGCATACAGTATACAGTATGACGTTGTTTAATTTGTAGGGCAGACTGGTTAGCACGGCACATCAACAGCATTAGCACACTGACACAGATTTACAGGCTTAATGATTTAATGGTCAATAATTCCTAAATACCACTATCAGTGATCTCATTTTTTAGTTAGCCAGTTTATTTACATTTGCTGCTGACTTCAGCTGTCAATCATGTGAAAGGGCCCACCCACTCAGAAACTTGGAGGCTAAAGGAGTATTTATCAGTATCTCTTCATTTCATTTACACACAGATGCACACAACCTATTCAAAGGGTTCTCTTCTTTATGATTCCAGACTGCATGGCACGATGACCTTTGTGACTTTAAATTATCCGCAAGAGAGAGAGGAATAAAGTGGCGGCGCAGACGTGACTGTAGTATCTCTGAGAGGGGGTGGTGATGATGTGTTGTCCTTCAGGGTCTCACTCACTCACTCACTCACTCACTCTCATTGCACTTGCACTGATGTTAAAGGGCAGCAATGTGTGAGCTATCGGATCCATGCCTCTCTGCGGCCGCTGCTAATCAGGGCACTATATCCACAGGCTGTGTGTCACATCAGATGTGCACCGACGATTCCCACGTGATTACTACAGCACAGGGTTTGTGATTAATAAATGTCATCATTGAAGAAAACGGTTTGAAAACCTACAACAGTAACCACAGTACACAGTCATTAATGCAACCGGCAAAAGGGGGATTTTGAGGACGATTGTTAAACACGCGCACAGACTCTTCGCGCTTAGAGGGACACATGAATTAACGTTCGCGAGCACTAAAGACCCATAATGTGCTGCTTTTATGTGCGGCGTCTGGTTGCATCTGTGGAGAGAACGACACGGCGTGTGAGAAGGAAATGTGTTCTGATGTTTACAAATTGAGATGTCTGGCAGAGAAATTCTGACAGCCTAATCAGAAGGGATGCCTGGATGCAAAAGGAACGGAAAAAAAAATAATATATAAAAATATATATATATAAGTTTGGCCCGGAGGACAGTCCTCATGGGGAACCATCATAATCTGATTTTCTTCCTCCCCAGGCCCTGAAAGAGATTCTATAAATATATGATGGGAGTGAGAGGGGGAGGGAGGGAAAAATCGAACATCTCGCCACTCTGAAAGTCAGGGGTTGAAAATGTTTGGAGCCACAAAGGAGTGAGGCGTTTACATATACGTATGTAAATCAATTTTTGTCGCGACAGCAGCAATCTTCATTTCTTACCCTCTGATTAAGGATTGAGATGCGTTGCACCTGGAGATTCTGGCTGCGGCTGCTCCTGCTGCTGCAGCAGCGAGCCTCAACCCACACAGGAATCTCAAACCTTTCATTTCATTCGCAGATTCAGCCCCGGTCATTTTCGGGAATCAATTAGAGCTGGTGCCGGCACTGTCCCATGTGTTAAGGGGATTAGTCGGTCACTCGCTCAGCTGCGTTGAGCTCCGCCTGTTCTTGCAGCTTTACATGCTGAAACAGGCTTACTTTACACACAGGCAGATACAGCAGATGGTAAATAGAGATGGCTAAAATCGAGCCCACTCATCTTCCCTCCGCCGCAAACTGAAACTTGCAGAATTAAAGTCTTTCTGAAATGGAGATGAGCTTGGCCGTCTTTGTGGCGGAGGCTGGAACCTGCACCTGTTTTTTTTTCTCCAGGTAAAGCCTTTCTTTCTTTCTTTTTTCATCATGATAAGTTCTTGTTGAAAAAGGATCAGGGGATTACAGAGCGATGACTGCCTCCAAGACAGAAGGGGTCAAAAGTTCAGCGCTACCCAGGAGTGTCGGGAGGTGGAGCTCTTTCCAAAATGAAGGGCTGTGATGCTGTGCCAGCGCTACTGGGCCGCCCAACCCGCCAGCCAGAGCGAAGAGCTCAGCGCACGGCAGGAGATAAAGACATCCTGCTGTCGGTCGATAATAAGAGAGGACGGTGGATCAGGCCGGCCGTCCGGATCCCTGAACATACACGCTGGTCAATTCAAACACACACTGCCTGTGTGGCCAAAGAGAGCGGTCAGGCTCTTTGATTCTCCTTGACAGAACAATGACATCTCAACAGCTGTGTAACAGCAAGTGTCTGTCGTCAAGAGCCGGAGATTTCAGAATAGGATTTGCTCTAAGCAGCAAAAAAACAGGCATCAACACATCAGGAGAGTCTTCTTCATCCCCGTAATCCACTTTTACAAAATTGAACTGTGTATGTTACAAAACACTTTCTCTGAAACATACTGGAGCACTCCTTTAATGTCAAGGTAATTCCTCTTAAAGGCAACCTGTAGCCATAAGTGGTGTTATGGATCTATGGAGGGTCCTTATTTGACATTCCTGTCAGTGGTTTCCTTTTCATCTTACTATAATGATTCGCACATGAACCATGTGCCGACAAAAAACAGATGCAGAGAATATGAAGACTGCAATGTTTACATCAACATTGATGTAAACATTGTAGGTTTCAAAAATGTTCATAAGAAACAGCAAAAGTTTTAAGACACGTGAACATTTTTGACCTCAAGGATACAATATTCTGTACATGAGCACTGAGTATAGACATGAACTCCATAACTTTCATAGCTTCAAAGCTCCGCTGGAAGTAGCACCTTCAGGGATTTATGGCGATGTGAGAATAATTAATGCTCAGCTACATTTACTGAATTAGTGGTGAAGGAATGGATTGTGCGGGTGAGAGGAGCGGAGTCGCGATTGGAATCGATTGTAATAGCCATGAATCCGAGCTGGATACAGCAATGGAGGAACAAGATTAAAACTTTTTGGAATCACCTTAAAAAAGGGTTTCATTTTTAGTGGAACACTCCTTTTAAACATGCAAGAAAATGTAACTATAAGATAAATGCCGGGTAAACCCTACCGTACCTCAGATCACTCAGGGCCATGATGGAACATGGACCTTATGGTCCCTTTCAACCATGAATCTATTTGTTCTTTATTACAGAATAATGTTATAACAGACAAACATAACCATCGGGAGCTGATTGAAGCATTTCAAAAATATATTTCAAAACAATTTCTCTAGATGCCCCCCAAAATCTAAAAATTTAAATCAAGGGGTCCTGTTGCTTCTGAGATCCACATATAGCAGGCTCCAACCCTGTGTTTCATCTGACTCCTGGGCTGGTTGTGAATCATGCTCTTCCTCCATAATTTTCTTCATATCATGATCAGTAGCTTCTTCACTTTGTCCATATTTCTTTCTTCACTAGAATAGAATGAAATAGAATAGAATTGTCTTTATTGTCATTAATTACATTATGTATGGCTTCCTCCCCTTACACATATCAGAACAATAAATAGAAATAGGATAAAAACAAAAAACACAGACAAAGTCAGTAGCAGCAGTTTCCAAACAAAGCGAGATATAAAGTTCGAAAAGTTCTGTTATCCGCTACTTGCTGTTGCTGCACTGACACCGTATAATTAGTTCACTTACAGGATGTAGACAAAAACATTAACAAATACAAAAGCAGGAGAGAGCCAAGCTGCCGCGTTCAGGGTGCTGCCACCATTCCACAAAGGTTATTTAGAGACTCATAATTGACCATAGCTGTGATTGGTTGTTTGCTCGGTGTGTTGGCCCTGTGATAGGCTGGCGACCTGTCCTCCAACATACCTTTTCATATAAGTTAGCCACACGAAGTAAATAAGTCTGCACATGTTGAGGATTTTTTATTATCAGAAAAATAGCTTTCACGTCACCTACAGGAATATCTTTTGTGTGGGCTAGGTAAAATATAGAGAAAACACACAAAACAGTCATAACAGTTTCAGAAAATAAAAGTGCAGGCTACAATGAACAAATAAATACGTTATAGCCACAGAAGAGCCAGTCAGGAAGATATAGACAGCAACAGAAGGTTGATGGGGATAAATCAGGTCTGTGCCTGATTGTCAAAATGAATACATTACAGATGAGGGAGACGCCTCAGTGGTGTTAATATCAGATTAGAGAGAGAGAGAGAGAGAGAGAGAGAGAGAGCACTGTGCACACCTTCAGGTGATGGAGATCAGAGCCTGGAGAGGCTCCCCAACAGCTCCGACACTTAAAAAATGTACTCACTCCATAATCTCAAGGTTCAAGGGGATTTGAATATGCATATACATGTAGAGTGGAATGAAATCAAGTTTCCCAGGACCAGAGGTGCAAATAAACACACACAAGGATCCTAAAATACAAAATGCCGACACTTAAAAAGACACAATTAAATAAAATAAAATCTCAGCAAAAGACTATGCTAAAAAGTGTAATTGAATAACCGGGTTAAGTTATGATGAGTCAAATGAAAAAATGTTTTTCAACTCAAAGGACAGGATCTTGAAGTAAAGTACATGTACATTAATGAAAGACTGCACATTTGATCCATGTGTGTTTTTATGTCATTTTATTTTTTTAATTTTAATTTCATTATCTGTTCTCTATTGTTGTATATTTTGATAACGTGATTTATTCTTATCATTACTAGGGTATATATGTACACAAATCAGTTGAACGTTTGACGCGGATTTAACAATGCTGTACAAAAATGCAATAAAATACAAATTATTAAAAAAAAGAAGTCAAATGAAAAAAGCATGATACATGTGCAAAATGTGCAAATGAATTCTCTGTCCAGTGCTCCAAATAGTCGGCTGAATTCCATGTTGCATTTGAAACAATAAGTTCCCTCATGATTAAATAAAAAACAACATACTGCTAGGTGCTGCAGTGGCTTGTCTACAATAAGTGTATATATGCATATGGTTATTCAAGATCTTGCATATTAATCTGAGGCCCCTTCGATGGCGGGGCCTGTTTTAATTGAAATGGGTGAAACATAGCTCAGCCCTAACTCTGCTCACATTTGAATCATTTCTCCACTGACGTATATGAAGCAGTTTACAGAGATGCCAAAATCATGTTTTCGTGACTTACTTGACATGTGTCCATGTGCAGTATTCTGCTTTTCTTGTGTATTTCGGCACCCAAACCTTTATTCATTAGTGTGTGTGTGTGTGTGTGTGTGTGTGTGTGTTTAACAGATCCCAACTGAAAGTTTTAATTTCCACGGTGCTTCTGAGACCACAGTTTCCCTGATATCATTGCTCAAATTACACATACGACTGCATAATCGTAAAGGGGAAAAAAGTGTAAGTAATTAGCTTTCTCACAAAAAAGATTTAAAATAACATCCCATAATGAGTGTTTTTGAATATCTCATTTTGGATTAGTGCCCCAAAGAGGCAAATAAGGTTCAGTGGAGCAGAATGCACTGAGAAGAGTCTGATAAAGAAGCTCCCACTACAGATTTCTGAAAGATTTTTTCAGTAATTTACATATACAACATCCGGTGTAGCTTCAGTATTAAGGAATTCAACAGTTTAATGCGTCAGAGGAAAGTAATTATGTTGTTTACTGTCAATCTTTAAAATAATTGAATAAAATGTATTTTCTTTTCCTCATTTCATCTTTACATTACTCATAGAGTTTCACCTGTTTTATTTTGTCCCTGTGCCCGCTGTGGCTTCCGTAGTGGTCAACGCTGACAGGGATGTCGAAGAAAACTCGCCAACTGATCTACGGGAGGCAACAAAGACTAATAATCAGAGGCAAAATAGGGCGTGCATCCTGGAGTTGTTGACGGTAGCTTCACAATGGGAAAAAACTTTTTTTCAGCGGAGTGAGTGAGCGAGAGAGAGCCAGCTGCAACCCGTGAATACAAATATTTGTAAGCGACTTTACAAAAAAATAAGTCGCTTATGATAAGCCCATGCTGCATGCTGTTCATTCAGGGCTGTGCACATGCTCAACCACTAGGTGTCACCACTAACTGACGTTAAGGACACTTACACAAAAAATATTGCACAACCTTAACTTTCCTTTTATATATATAAATATTATTTTTGCGACAGCTACACTCACATTAGGGATTTCCCCTCCTTTTCAACCAGAAATGGACAATAGCTTTTCAGTGGAGGACTGTGTTATGTAATGAGTCAGCATCTCTATTGACGAAACACACTGAATTTTAAAGGTGACTTTCAAAGGCATGGACTGTTCGGCAGTTTGAGCATTGCCTGCTCAAGGACAGAGCGAGATCCTTTGAGCCGTGGGCACCGTTACCACGATACCGATAGATTTTTCCATCTCGGCTGACATCGACTGTTTTCCATTTGTAACAGATACCAGGGGCACAGCAAGCAGAGGGGACGTGTTCCGTGCGACCAGCGTGGGACTGTCTCTATGACCCCCTGGAGAGAGATACGCTAACACACGCCTGCCGCTAAATCAAAATCTGTGTCACACACATGCACACACACCCCTAAGACCTCCAGCAGAAATATGTTGTCTGTGTTTACTTTAGCGGTGAAACGTGTAAAAGTGCATGGATACTATTAGAAATTATAAAAAAACAAACACATTCTTATCATCAAACCAGTGGCACCCAACCTTTTTGGCTCGTGACCTCTCACAAACAGTCATGAGTAATTATGTGAATATTAACAAAACCTCAGTGGATTAGGGTGCTCCAAAAAAATTAATTACATTGCAAAAAAAGACCATACGAGACTACAGGCTCTACTAAGATAATTTAGGATGACTTGAAATCCCCTTTTTTAATTTAGCAGAAAAAAGGTCCCAGCCCCAGGTGCATGGTTCAAAAATATTGTACTTATAATGCATTCAACATGGTGTCCGAACAACTGGAAAAATGAGTTCCCCACTTGGAAAATCAATGTGAATAACACCATAAGTCATAACAATAGGTCAGAGTCAGAAAATCTTGCTGACGTCATGCACCTAGAAAAATGGCGGAAGCAATTGGTTGAAGGCAAGAAACTTTTGATTGATGGTGTTAATCATGTAATGCATATCACTTATTTACTAACTTTATAACAACAAGCGCCTAACACCATACATTAGGCCAAAACTACAATTTTTTAGTAATAATGTGCATACAGATTACTGTGCATACACACATACATAATCATTTTTGTTTGCCTGTCACATCTGATCTCTTTGGTTGAGGTGTCAATATGTGGTATAAACACTCTTAACACATTAAATAAAACACGTTTTGTTTACTGTGTCCATGTTTTTTTCACAGTCCGACTTCAAAGCACACAAACACACCAAAGTCGGAAAGATTACTTCACAACTTGGGGATTGGGACCTTCTGAGGAACAAGCGAATGCACAATACGTCTCTGAATTAATCATGGCTGTGTTTTGAGTGTAACATGCAACAAACCAATCAGACTGTATCCTGCAACCACCCTGGAAGCAGTTTCACTTGCATTGCATTTTGCGGCCAAAAATGCAATGCATATTATTATTATTACTTTAAAATACCTTAAAATAAGAATGAAATACTGTGCCACACTGACTACAGACCAGTTGGTTGAAAAGTGTAATCGCTTTCTACTGCCTCAAGATAACAATGCTCCTGACCACACCTCATTTTAACACCAACAGGCCCATGGGTGCTCAGATGAGCTTGTTACATCACGTGTTAGACAGGAAGATGACAACGGTGGTGCTCTGAAACTAAAGAATACACTTGCATCGTGCTTGACGTCACTTTGCACCAGGTGTAAAATATTCTCGCTACTGCAGCGTCTTTACGACATTGAGCAAACAATAATACCACCTGGAACCACTAGGGGCATGAAAGTTGTCTGTTGCCTCTTTAGACAAAAACTATTTAAATAAGTTCTAAGTGGAATATGACTATTTTATATACACAGAATATTTTTATGCCATGTGCACCCTTGGGGGAATTCTTTACAAAAAACAGTAGCTGTAGTTGTGGCTCCTCACAAGTGTCAGATCTGTTGCTCTCACATGGTTTCAATCAATTAACATGTGTATAGCCCAATCAGCTAATATTATACAGCATTTTACTGAAATTTTTTTTATGAAAACAGATTTTTATAACACAAGTGGGATGGTGAAGGTGGATTAAAATTCAGAGATATTCTTTTCCAACATGGTAACCCAAGGTTTTGTGAGACTCTGGGGAAATACATATCTTTCATCATACATATCAGTTATTCCAAAGTTGTCTTCTTGTGTGTTCTTAGCTTGCTTTACAATGTTAGCAATACATTACAGCATTTTACAATTAGAGTACAGTGACTAAACATAAAAAGGTTTGTGAGGTCAGGACCAGTTCACCAGTATATTCATTTCTTGTGCAACTAGTGAAATAGTAGAATTGAACTGTCCCTCATTTGGTAGTGAAGCCTACGGACATCTCTCATGGTCACTGGGTAATGATAGTACATCAAAGAGTGGGATGACACAACAGTTCTTACAGATTTACTATTTGTATAAAAGGTAATGATGGGAAAGATTCCCATGGCCATGACCAATTATGGTTATTGCAAGTGTTGATAACAACTTTTTTTTCTTAACATTATTGAGGTTAAACTTTTAAGTAGGAAAATTCTAGAGAGGACATTTAGCAGGATTTTCTGGTTGAAAGGAATTCAGTCCAAAATTGGCCCTGTGGCTGTGTTGTCTGTGCTGTGCTGCCACAGGTAACAGTATGACAATAAAATTCCAGTTGAGTCACACCACACAGTGGCATAGTAAGTTTTATTTATGTGTAGTCATAAAATAGGTCATGTCATTCCATGTATCAACCAAAGAACTATTAGGTTCCTGCAGACAGTTTTTTTCCTTATCTCGCTTGCGTTACACAAATTAGCCTGCTGTCATATGAACAACTGACAGCTACAACAAGCTGTTCCACTCCAGCCCACCAGGAGTTGAGTAACACTACAACAGTAAACATGGAGGAGATTTAAATCATGCTGCTGACGATCAGAAAATAATTGTATTCAAAACACCCAAAATGCTAGACTTAAAGTAACGAAACAGATTTTACATGCAGAGATAGCCCGGCTCAAATAAAATGCTGGAGTACTCAACCAATCAGGCATTTTCGGTGCTGCAAGCACCACCCCCAAAGGTTCCTGTACTTTCCTAAAGTACTACCACATGAGCAGGGACTTTTTGGGGGGTTAAAAGAAAGCAAAAGAAAAGTTAATTTAGACCCTGATGTCTTAGTTCCTTGTTCTTCCTGAAAGGGACCCAGTTTTACTTGCAGGGCCACTTGGTCAACGGCTACACCTACTAGCTTACTGCTAACATGCTAGAGAGTCAGGAGCTGTAGTGGCGTGCTACAGTAGTAAGTACTAGTCAACCACAACAACTTGCTGACTTTCTATCTGTTTATTAGCAGATTAGGTAGCAGACAGCTTGCTCTACCCCCAAGCTCTATTTTCTCTGAAAGGTCAGGACTGTCAAGATTCTTTGCTACATGTCAATGACACAATGCATATGCCATGCTCTATCAAAGTCTAGCCTTTATTTCCAATTTGTTCTGAGCCCATTTATAAATCTGCTCATTGAATTTCCATTGAAGTGAATTGGTTTGGCAGCAAGATGTTGCTGTTTTTAATGCTGGTGTGGCCAGGATTTAGTTACAACCAAGAGTTTGAAGATGTAACATACGGCAATACACTATAATGACATTTATCTGAGAGACTATTTTCCGCATCATTCCGAAAGTGATCTTAACAGCAATCATTTTATCTTCGGTCACAATAGCGAAGTTTTCCATCCAGATGCCGCACACATTTTTTTAAATACATTTTCAGGAAATCAGTGCAAGAACATGCAGATGAAGGCATGTTTCTCTTCTGTAATTCTTTGAATATTGGGAGATTGGCACATTGTGTCGCTTATTAGTGACATGAATTATCCGGTCATTTGACACATCAGGGCTCCTGCTATGCAAGAGCAATGATGTCACTCAAATGAACAAGGGGCTTATTTCTTTTGATAATGGTAAACGTTATGGTCACATGCACAGTGCAAATAACTATAGACTCTGGGACACTACTGTCCTCTCCAGTCGTGACTGAGCGGACTGAAGAAACACTAATTATCAGACTGTATTGATGAAGGGTCACCATTGTTGTTAAGAGGTAACTTAGTCAATAATATCTCCCTTAGTCAACCATAACAGAAACCAATAGCAGTTGAGTCCAATTTTACCCATATACGCTGGCTCCAGTATTTCAGTATGTTCAAGCTGAATGTGACCAGACAATATTATCTTTGCAACATGCTTCCCCTGGCACCATAGCTCCTCTCACCCATCATTTCATCCAACAAGGTAGGTAGATTGCTGGTCCTCCCAGCTGTTTTGGTTGGAGCAAAACCTTAAACCCTTAAAAAAAGTCACCACCCATTGCCATAGCCAGGCTACCTTGGAAGGCTGTTTAAAAGCCAAGTTACCAGCGAGGAGACATCTTCACACAGTCTACAGACAATACAGGGATCAGGCTTGTAACTTTAGACCTGCAAAGTAAATGGTAAGTGGTGCAGTATCTGATTATCTATCGGGTCCAGCTTCACACTGAGATCTTCCTTAATTCTCTTGGGGAAAATGCACAATGGGACCAAATTAAAGTATTTCCCCTCATCCCACATCAGCCCTGTCTGTGTCTGTGAAGACTGCTCAAACCAGACCAACAAACACATCCCTGCAGACCACAGATCTCTTTAACTTTGACTCTGTCTTCTTCACATCATATCACTGACCTAAGCAGCACAATGTACATAAAACGAGTGAATTTCACACTGTCAGTCTGATATACAAACAAAATCTCTTTACCCTGTAAAGCCCAAATATAGAAAGAAATGAGCACAAAATTGTTTCACCTTTCAGATGTTGTTGTAGGGGGCCTCTGATGCAGAAATGAAAGGTTTTTGGAATTTGTTTACGTTTTAGTAAGTTTTTAGGGTAACTTGTAATTTTGCAACACTGGGCCTCAGTGGTAGCAGGAGTTCTTTTTTTGCACTCACAGTCTGAATGAATATACAGAACTACTAAGGGATTATTTACAGGCTTGTTTGCTCATGTAACCCCACAATAACATATACCATGAATAATCATCACACAACAGTCACATTTTTTATGAATAATAATTTATTCATAAAAAAATGGGGGGAAAAATTCAGAATTTTTTCTAAAAATATTAACAAAACTCAATGACCTGAATGAAAGCCTTGACATAGACCAAGTGTTCCACCATGTTCATTTGCAGTGACAGTCCCAAAGACAGTTCTTGTCCTTTTTTTACGGTCATTGCAGAGTGTTGGTGAATCCTCCATCCCAGTGTCTGCAGCGTCCTCTCTTCATCTTCACAGTGAAATGTGCGATCATGTCCTTGCGTATATCCACTAAGAGGGTGCCCAGAAGTCCTCTTGGCTTGGACCCTATATTTGGTGGACTTGAATCACCTGAGGACGGTCTCTTCTGAGCAGTCAAATGGCTCCTTGATGGCACTGTCTGTGTTACTGGGCTCCCATTGCCTGAAGAAGGTCGTCCTCCTTGGTGTGTTGACAGTGGCGTTCACAAGGATGAGAGAAGATGTTAGATGTGCCTGGAACAGTCTCCTGTTCAGTATCTCTTTCCTAGGAATGTTGAGAGCTTTGCAGTCCCACTTGTAGAGGAGCCAGATGATAGTCGAGGATGATAGTGCGCCAGAAGATGAAAATGTACCAGCGCAATGTCATGGGGAACTTGTATTTGACTACAAATTAGTCAAAAAAACGACATCTCCCAGGTATTTATTTCTAGGCACCCGCAATGTAAGGCTCCCTAATGCAACAAGCAACTACGTATTTGGGCAAACAAACAAAGCCCAGAAAAAAGCCCAGGATCAGTGAATTACATTTTTTAATTGATAAGATACAGATGCAATTTCAAATTCTGCTACAGAGTTTCAACCAGAAATTGTATAAACTCAAAATTGGAACTTTTAAGAAAATACATTTAGAATTTAGGAATAATCAAAAGGATTATATTTATATTAGTATTTTTTCCACATGTCCCCAGGTAATGTGTAAGGTGCACAGGCTATTTTGACTGCCACTCTCACCCAGCGTTGTAAAATTGCAACATGGACATAAAAAGCTCAAACTCTAATTTGATGAATGTTTTCCACAATAACTTGGTATCGACCTGTTCTAGACATTGTAATAAACACATCAAAAAATATTTCAGGCATTTTACTTACTTTAGTCTTGATTTATAAAAAAGGAGATGAGCTTAAGGAAAGTCGGCATGTTGTGTGAGTTCATGGCCATGTGGCCAGACCTGTATGCACATTTACCTCCCAATAACAATGTGAAGCTAAACAAAAGGAATCATTGACTATGTTAATGTGGTCTTTAGGAAAAAAAAACATTTACAAATATGTATTTAGGACAGCTAAAAGTGATGTTGCAAAATTGCAACAGTGGGCCTCATAGGGTTAAGTGTGTGCTTGAAGGTGTTTCTTTGACCTTGTTCATCTTGCCTTACATATGATGGTGTTCCTGACTCATCTGTGATGACTTCAATACCCAATGTAGCACTAGAACATATTTATATTATAATAAATATATTTATTCATATTTGTTCTACTTATATTCACCTTGCCTCTCTCCCCCATTTCTCCCCTCTCACCCCAACCGGTCGCGGCAGATGTTCTGCCCACAACTGAGTCCGGTTCTGCTAGAAATGTTCCTGTTAAAAGGGAGGTTTTTCTCTCCATGGTCACCAAGCACTTGCTATTTCTGGGAACTGCTTGGTTTCTCTGTAATACTGTAAGGTGTCGACAGTACCTTGTAAAGTGCCTTGAGATAATGTTTGTTGTGATTTGGTACTACAAATAAAGTTCAATTGAATTCTAATTCTAATAAGAATTGTATTTCAGCAACACTGTCACACACTGGTCTGCCTCACTTCTGTGAGATACCCCTGTCGGTAACACTGCTCTCTTATGTGCTGGTCCACCTCACAATTATAAGATAACCTGCTGTTTCTAGACTCAATCACGCCACCTTGAAGTTTCATATTTATTCAATTTAAAAAACCAAGCCTTTCAATTCTGTTCTGCTTTGTAGTTATCTTAATGATAGTTTCCTGTCTGCCAATCAAGGTGCTTGTTAATGAGCATTAACAAGCAGAGAGTTTAAGGCACATTATTGAGGCAGGAAAATGTAGGATTCTGCATTGTCACCAGTGTGTCTATGTCGTTTAATGGTAAGTATTTGGAAAATGACCACAAAAGGGATTTTGTAGATAGTTTACCCTATAGTGCAAATTTGATATGCAGGAGAAAGACCCATAAAAGAGAGCCAGCATAAAATCATGAAATGATATGTTTCCATGTAGGCAGTGTAGTTGGCAGCTGAATCACACATTTAGGTGGTGCTTTGTTGTACTTATTGATGTACTTATAGATGTACTTCTTCGAAACATATTTGTGTTGAACATTAAAATGTTGTAACACAAATAATCTAAGTGACCTGTGTGCATCACAGACAAAGAGAGAGAGAGAGAGAGATATATATAGAGAGAGAGAAATGGGAGTGAGTACAATGTGAAATGTGTTTTACAGTTTAACCAATCAATGAAGGTTAAAGTATTAATTTATCCAGTGAAATATCTGCTGAATGAAATGGAAAAAAAATAACCCTTGACTCACCCTTGAGTGCCACCATGACGTTCCCATGTTTGGTGTTGAGAGAAATGTCAACTGCATGGATTGACCTACACAATCCTATCACTGAAACTACATACATTTTTAAATTCTCTTTATTGTTTGTCAAGATATTCTACTTGTGCTTTTTGAATATAACATGCAATGCAGAGTCTGATTGCAAAATACAGTTTCCATTAAACTATTAACACAATTATTTTACTGATTTGTGTAAAAAAACAAAAAAAACAATTTATCTTCTACCACTTTCTATTGCTTTATTTTTGCATTACAGAATTTTCTTTTAAGCTTCAGGGAAGCTTTGGCCATTTGACCATTTCACATCTGACCCTCTGAAAAGCTGTTGGAGGGCACATGGACCAGAATATGTTTATTGACAACTTATCAACATGCACCTTCAATTGAACTGAGAGAGATTAGTGCATTTTTTTTGAAGTGGACCAAAATGGGCATCCAACTTTACTGCAGTGAATAAGATAACATCTTTCCCCTACCACCCCCCCCCCCAAAAAAAAACATGCACTGTTTACACTCAGCATTTGTAATGTGGTTGCTTGATTGCATGTATATCTGTTTGTAAAATGAATAACTGCATGTGCAAGTCTGAGCATTTTATCTGTGTAAACAAATTAATGGCCTTGTGAGTTATTAAAAGGCTGGCTGCCCACATCAGTCTGGGGGTGTCTGTAATCTCCTGACAGCATGCACAGCAAACAGATTCATGCTCCAACAAATCAGATTCAGGAAATGGCTGCGTTGCCACAATCAGATTGCTCCAACTTCAGCGGCTAAACAGCCATTCGAGTGGCTGCCATCAGCTAATGGAAGTGAGCAGTTGTTACTGTCAAGTCACAGGCGCCTGAGATTCTGCTCACAACATAGAGATGTGAGGTGGCTGTGTGACTTGATAACAATCCTGAACTGACATGCTGTCACACTGTGGAGCCAGTGCCAGAGATCACTCTGGGTCACCTACTCACTGCAGGTACTACACTTCTTTGCAGGCTTTAACCAAGTTGCCGCCACCACGGTCGACAGCTGAGCCAAAGCACGAGTCCTTTAAGGTGCGGTGTCCCTACCCTGTGGCCCTACATTAATGGATTGTCACTCCATGTGAAGGCAAATTCACAGCTTTGTAAGACACTCTGCATTAAGGGGGGAGGTATGAACAAACATGGAAAATCTGGGACACACTCAATATTTCGCACATTGAGCAAGAAAACATCTGCCACCATGGATACTGATGGATGCCTTGCACATTGATCTGCTGGATCAATGCGACTGCTTCATAAACTTTCCTGGGCAATATGACTATGAACCCACCTTAAAATGAATTGTTTGGAAACTATAGCTAAGGTTTATGTGCATGACCGCAATAAGAGTGGAAAGACGGAGTTTGAAGCTTCTGAGTTCAAACCCTGGTTAGGTCTAAAAACTCTACTGTTGAGGAATTGACTGTAAAGATGAGTGTTTGATTCGTTAATCAAGGTCATCTTATCTTTGGCAGGCCGGGGAACTTGATTAGCCGAAGGCTGTCTCAGGGCATCATAGTTGCAGAATTTAGATTGTAGTCAAAAGACTTCTTGCGACATAGGACTACTATGGAGATACTGTGGAACCATTCTGTCTGTTTGACCACAACATTATTCTAAAAGAGCTAAATATGCCCACATAGACCTGAGAAAGGCAGGTTTTTGGGACGCCTGGCACTGAACACTTGTTGATCCGTGTAACATGTCAGAAATCTCCTCAGTATAGTGGGGTCTTGTAATAAATACTTCTGCTTAAGACATCCACGATCTCCATTTTATTGATTCAACTGCATCAATTTGCCATTACACTTTTATGTCACTATTTTCTTAATCCTTATTTATTCATTATTTATCCAAGTAATTTCAATTTTTGACGTCACTCACGATCTGCCATAGTAGGATTTTGCAGAATTATACTTCTTATGTTATGTATAAATATATTCTAGGTCTTGTTTGAATGCCATAATCCATTCTTCTTCCTTCACATTTTCTGAATTTGGATATTCGGCTCCAATATTAGCAGTGAGAGGCAGTTGAGGCAGCGAAAGGGAGTTTTGGTTTTTAAAGGAAGGTCTCACAGATAGTGAAAACTTTCAGTTGCAGAATATATACTGAGATCAAACTCCAACACTGTTCTGTTACTGTATGATAGCACTAGCATTCCTTTAACAAGTTTGCAGTATCCATTTCTGCAACATCTGAGGCCGGGCCACGTTCTCTCCAAAGTTTTCCATCTCCTCCAGGTATTCCCAAGAGAGATGAGATGGGCCTATATAGGTTCTCCACATATTCTTTGTCTTCTCTTGAGTTTCCCACCAAAAGGTACCAAGGTCACATTGTGATCAGTTGCCCGAACCACCAAATCAAGGTCCTTTAGATGCGAACGAGCATTCAGCTGTACGAACTCCCACCAGACGTCTGCGTTTCAGGTTGAGACTAGTCATCCTGCGGAGGAAACACATTTCTACTCGTATCTGCAATTTAATTCCTTCTGTCACTAACCAAAGCTCTTAGGAGAGAGTCGGACTCCAGATTGACTGGTAAAATCAAAAAGCTTTGCCTTCCGGCTCAGCTCCCTCTTCACCACAGCAGTCTAGGTACAAGGCCGGTCTCATTCATGACCAATATCCTGAGAGACTTGAAATCCAACAATTTCCAGCAGTAAAGTATGGCCTCAGACGATGATACACAGTCTGATGACATGCCCACTCAAATCACTCCTCTCACTGTTTAATAATACAATCATCATACCAAAGCATTTTGTAACAAATGAACCTTTACCCCAGTAAAATATCAGTAAAATCTCTGAGTTGCTAAACTTTTTTGATACAGTCATCCTCATGTGCGTTATGAATTGACTGACCAAGACTTTTTCATAACAAAGTGTGAATAAAGTCAGATTTTTGTGTATCCTCTCTGGGGTTTTTTTTATTGCTTCCTGTCGTGTCTTGTCTGGAGATGTCAAATTAAGGAAATCTCACATTTCAGATTTCAGTAAAAAGAAAAAAACAACAATATAAAAACAAAACAAAAGCAAAAACAATTTGTCACATTGTCAGTTACTTGATCACAGTTCGGAGACTCACTCTCCTGCTGCTTTCATTTACAGCCCAGCTATAAAAACAATATAATGGATTTTTGCTTTTTCCACCACCTTTTCTCAAAATGACCACAAGCAAAGACACCCAGGCAGGAACACTAAAAGTGAATATTAAGTCAAATAATTGGATTTGCTTCCTAAGCTGACGCCACTGAGGAGCTGACAATAATGGAGAGTAATAGAGGATCTCTGTATCTGTGGCCTCAGTGGGATTAAAAGAGGGGAAATTAATTAAATTCAAATTATATGTATGTGTGTGTGTGTGTGTGTGTGTGTGTTAATCTTACTCAGAGAAAGGCAGCAACCTTGAATACCAATATCATCTGTGAGTACTTCACAATGAAGTGTGAATTGCACTAAATGATAATCTGCCATGTCTAATATGGATCTATTGATAAAAGCAGGGCACCCTATTGATGGAATGAGTGGAGTGAGTGTCTGAAATGTCAATCTGATCGTTGGTATGATTATCCTGTTAAAGCAAAGCTCTCCGGGACAGTCTCGGGTATAGAGGAGCAGCAGGGCTTTTGCATAATGCTGAGAGAGATTAGTGCAGAAATTGAAACCAAAGATTGTTCAATGTGGGTGGTTGCTACTTGCAGACATGTGAAACCGACGGGGAACATTAGCTGCATGGTGTCACAGCAGGTATAGCTTCATTGAACTAGAGATTAAGGATATATGCATTCAAACCTAGGTAGCCACAGAGACCAGAGGTGACACAACTGGCAAGTTCACCTACATGATGGAGCTCAGTTTTATCTTTAAAATATGGCCAGCCTCTGTGGTATTTAACCCCCCAGTACTTGACATTGTTAGCACTTGGTCCACAATGAGGGAGACAGCTGAGGAAATGTATATCTTAATTCCATCCCACATACTAAGGCAAATTCCTCAGCATGGTACGTACCTTAGTGCTGTCACAGAGTGATGCCATCGCAGATGGTTTAGCAAGTCTCTCTGTTTCAATTTCCTGAGACATAACGTCACCTAGTTCAGTTCAACAGTGTTGTGAGGCCAGGACTCAGATTTTTACACATCGATATTTATATATATATATTGAACAGATGGAAAATATTACTCATGGAAAAAGTGATGTCATTTTTCTGATCTTTTGCACTGCGAAAAAAGGCATCAAACCAATCACTGTACACTGTACCCACCCAGCAAAAAAATTGTTGAGTAGACCTCTTTGTCTTCGTCTAGTTTTGGTTGAATAGTGAAAGGTGAAAAGCCGTCACTTTCTGGTAGTTGAAAAGACATCTCTATAAAGTCGTTACCCTACAGCCCAATTTTTAACAACTATTTTAGGCCTAAATTAAAGACATGTCTGACCACCCCTTTCTGCCCACAAACATGCTAATGACGTCTGGTGTTTGGTGGGTAGTAGTTTAGGCACTGCCAGACACTGCCCTGGGTCAAGAAGGTCCCAGTATGGTCCTCTGCTTCCTCAGGTGTGACTCTTACATCCCCAGCAGGTCATCAATCTGTCCCACCAACATCCTGTAATATGTTGGTAGTAGAGCTTCAGCTCCCGTATGAAGCAGTAGAACACTCCTTCTCAAGGTCATCATCACTGGATGATTCTGAAGTCCTCATTTTTTACTGAAGATTGAGCTGGTGTGAGTCGATTTGAACCCGTGAAGTGTTGGTCAAAGGGAAAATGTGACCTAATGGTGGCATTCTGATGACAATGAATATTCTTACCATATTTCATGGGAATCTGGCCACCAAAGTGCTGGATAGACAGACAGACCAAACAACATGGCCGCATTACATAAGCAATTGCGTCAGGTAAACAGCATTGTGCTGAAAAGAGTTGATTTTCATAAGCCAGCAGTGTCATTCTGGAGCTGCATCCTGGGAGAATTCTGAAATTGAGAGCCCCTCCCCCCACCTCAATTCTCATTAATGTCAATTTCATAGTGCTGGTCCCGGGGCGTTGGTCTCCCTTAAAATGTGTGTCAAGAATATAGAAGCATTCTGAACACACTTCAAGACATCAAAAGGTTTCTTAGATAAAGCTGTTTTATGAACTTCCTGCCGTGTTGATTCGACAAACTTTTACCCCGGTGTCCTTTTGACCTTGAACGTTTGCCAACCCCAAAAGAGCAGAGCTGCAGAAGTTTGTGAACAGGGAAAGGAAAACAGCCTCTTGTGTGACAGGAATTTACAGTAAAACAACACAGTGAATGGAAAAATTCTGCAAATGAGGAATCAATTTCAGTTACTTTTTAAAGCAATGAAATGTGTCACATCAGTGGGCATTCAAAGATATGTCACAGAAGCAATAATTCTGCAGTGGGAATATTTGAACAGGGGGTGAAATTCAGGTCATCAGAAGTGTGTTTGTGTGTGAGTATGTTTGGCACCCCCTCAAATGGATACACACAGACTCTGGTTGTGGAATGAAAGAAGTCCTCAGCTGCATTATTCTGAGACTTTTCCCACTCACTGTTGTTCTCACTCTGTCTGTCCTTTTCCAGTCCACATTTTGACAGCAAACCCAGTGCTCTCTCTCTAACTTGGTTGCCATGGTCACATTGAACTTGTGTTTTTCTTTCTTTCTTTTTTTTTTTTGCTGGTTGCACTTTGGAGCTGCCATTTATCCTGTCAGAGAGGGATGTGAGTTACCCGGTGTGTTGTTGTTGTTTTTTTTTCTGGTGTAGCAGCTCGGCAGGGGATGAGCTTGTTGATGGGCGAGCCCCCTCACAGCAGCACCCATCCAGCAGACAAAACGGATTTACACCCGGCAGACTCCAGATTCAAGCAGATTGCAGCTTTAAGGGCTTTTTAGACAAGACATGACAGCCGCCTGGTAATCATTCATTTTCAATGAGAGGCGGGCAGGGAGGCGCAGCACACAGGAGCTGGCAATCTGGCAGACAAAGCAGCAAGTAGGCTCAATCTCTGACGGCCTGCCTACACAGCCAGAGCTGAATCACACAGAACTTTATGACACTGTGACATGGAGATTAACTATACTATTAACCATTTAGTGGAGGACAGGTTGACTGATCAAGGAAATTAGTGTTCTGACAGCATAGAATTTGAAAAATGGAGGAAGTTCATTATGTTCTTTGAACTCTATATTAGTGAGGACAGGGCTAAATGAACCCTTTCTGATGCCACAAGGCAAAAATTAGATGTGGGCACCCCCCCCCCCCCCCAATTAAACACACAATCATTCTGGTTATGTGCACTTTGCGTTACAAAAGTAGACTTTAAAGTCGTGTTTAAGAGCATATACTATAGCATGAGTAAAACTTGAACTGGCGTCTGTAGTCAGCTGGATAAGAATGGACGCATGTTCTGTTGGAGCTGAAAAAAGCAATGGAAACACCACATAGACCCACCATATTGAACTGATATAATCAGACTCTAAAACACAAGCTATCTGTGATTTTAAAAGTGGTCTATTGGAGTGATGCATAGTTTGCTTCTGCAAGAACTATATTTATTCACACAAATAAATACATTTCTATTACTAAGCGGAAGATTGCTTTGCATGAATCTATATTTGACTTTTACTTAAATGGTAACTTCAATGACCATGAGTGGGGAAAGTACCCTGACCCAAACTACTTGCTCAGTGGCTAACAGATCAGACTGTGATGGTACTCGACAGCTCGCAGGTATGAGTGTTGGCTTGATGTTGCTTAATGTTTTCATGTCCATTTCAAAACTCTACCTTTCACACTATGTGGACATTTTCTGTATATTGTGACATAAGTTTTTTTTTTTTCTATCAGTTTATTTTATTTAACACGCTCAGTCATAAGTTATCTATATGATGAACTACTCATTTGAGTGCAATGCTAACATATCACAAATGTGTTGCTTGTCATCTTTTCACTTTATAATGAAATGATGATGAACTATCTGTAAGTAATTAGTAGATATTAATCAATTTGAGGTCAAACAAATATATGATATTTCACAAATCTGTTTTTAGTCAATGTGTTTTTTGTTTGAAATGCAGGAATAAATGAAAAATAAATAAATAAATGTCAGTATTTCAAATGGTTCATTTTGAATTTGTGTACTTGTACATTAGCCTATAAAAAGCCCCAAAAATAATAATAATAATTAAGGCATTTTAAATGCATAGTAAATTAAGTTTTTTATTGAACAAACATTTATAAATGTTTTACAGTCAGGTGGTATTGAATATATTTACTCACCACCACAGAGACTTAGGTTCAGTAAAGAGTGGGTGAACCTCCCGAACCAGTTAGGACCTGCCAGTTCAGCTACTCGCAAGCAAGTGAACAGAAGCTTATAACTCCATGTTTGTTACTATGAGAATATTAGTTTTATTTTTTCAGCTGACACCCCAGTGGTGTCAAACTGACTTGGGTGCAAATAAAAAAATATATATATCATTTAAGGCTGTAAGTAAACTTAGTTTCACATCTTAGTACAAGTAGTATAAAGTACAAAGTATAAAGTTTTAGAGCTTTAATCAGTCTCTGTTGTAGGGTGCACAATGACATGGCTTTGACATTGCTTGCAGCCAACTGGACAAAAAATAATGTACGGAAAACAGGAGGGGGCCCTCCTACACAGAGAACACTCCTGCTGAGGAGCTGGCCCTTAGAAATAGTGAGGGTCATCCCTTAATGGAAGGGGTACAGGCCTGTGAATGTCAGTGTATGCTGTAACAACAATGACAGTAGTTTTTTTTTCTCCAAAGTAGGTAAATACACAAAGAATTCATTGATTTAGTCAAACTGAGACCACTAGAGAGTGATTAAGTATCCTCACAAATATCTGTTCAGTTAATGTTACAGCAGGATCTTCAGGTCTGCAACACTTTGGTTTATCAAAGTGATCGAAGAATATTTCAAAAATAAAGGGAAATACGAGGCAAGGCAGAGACAAGTGTAAGTCTTAGATTTACTGCACTTTCTGCAAAATACAGCAAACCAAGGCCGGTTCATGAACACTAAATCAGGAAGCATCAGTTTATATTCCCTGTGGAACTCCTCCCACTGTGGAGCCTGTTGCCCATTGTACAACCCTTTTCTCACTTTCAGGAAATATCTACCATTAGTTCCATTTTCCCATGGATTGGAAGTTTGCCCCTCACAACCTCATAAGTTATAACTGTTTATAACTAGTTTATAACTTTTTCACAAATAATTTTGACAAACATTTTCTACGTTAAAAACAAAATGAGGACCATTAGACCATTAATTCTCAGACAGTTTTATGTTTTGCTGCTTTATCTGCAATGTGTTGATTTTCCTACTGTGACTTGAGTTCTTATCTTTGTTGTTACCATCCTATATAATAAGCGGCTACTTTAGTTGCTAAATACACGCATTGTATTGACCTAACACATTAAGCATCTACATTCTATTGGCTAATAAAAAAATTAAAGGTAGCTTAGTTGCATTTTCATTTCTTAGATGAGCTTGAGCTGAATGGATGTTTCCACTGCAGCTTCATTTGTTCGGCACAAGTAAGTCAATGAAATAATTCAAAACACAGACTACCTGTGTTCATTCACCTGTATAGCCTAATGCTATGACAACACAGATCTGAATGCAATTAATTTTTGGGGGCCCACAATGGTCCTAATACACCATCGCAAAAACATCATAGAAATAGAGGCAAAATAAGAGTCATTGAAATTGCTTTCAACAACTTGATAAAACTTGTTGTACCAATAGCAAAAATATACACTTCTTCGCACAAATATGTTTTCATTTTAAAACAGCATTTTAAAACAAAAATGATCTCTGTCTGGACATGAGTTATGCAACCCTGGAGTTTTCACAATAAAACGGGGCAAGGTGCGTTTCCAAAATTCTCAGTTTTAGGGCCAGATTTAAGTGTAGGCAAGAATAGTGATGGGATTAATAGAAAACAAAAATGTAAGTGTCGATGAAGCCTTACCAACAGCTAATTTAAAACAATTCAAACTCCTCCTCATGTGTAAACACAAATACAAAAACTGAAAACAGCATAAAAACTCTGACACAATAAATAAAACATTGTGCTCCAACATAATTTTCTGTGTTTGCTTGATTTGACAAGATGAAGCTAACAAACCTGTGCCTTCCTTTTTCCCACAAAAGATTGTTCATTGTAAAAGTGTCACATTTGAATGAAAAGCTGTTAAATGGTGCCAACCTCTTTCCTGTATATGTTCAAGTAAGAGTGCTGTGCGATTCATAATGAAGTGTGAAGAGTCAGTCACTATTAGAAGACTTCCCTCAAATAATTGCAGGTATGCAGGCTTACTTCAGACATTTATTTTCTGACCACGATTGATCAATTCTTATATAACTACCTGGGCTTTATCTTGTGGCACTGCAGTGTAAAATGAGCTTATTTGTGTTTTCCTGTAATCCTTCCCCATTTGATAATGCTGTTAGCATAAGTTCACATTTGATTAACTGTACATAAGGTGAGAAACTCATTCCAACAGGATATGTGGCATTTGATATTGAAGCCAGTTGTCAAGTGTTTTGTTTGTTTTTTTATTTTTGGAATGTGATCATGATGGATTGGAAGGAAAGAACTCAAGAACTGGTTTCAAGGTATGCAATGGTAGTTGTTGCAGTCTGCGTGTTGATTGATGTGAGGAGAAACTTGTGACATCTCAATAGGATTGGCAGTGAGCGCAAAGAAATGAATGTTGAAACAGAAAACAATGATGCATGCTGATTAGGGGCTTGAACAAATATATACTGTAGTTCTTTCTGTAGTTCTGCTTTATGTCTGTTGAGCTTTAGTTTCCCTGTTTAAACAGAAGTTGGCTGCAGACACACACACACACACACACACAGGGTTGATGGAAAAGCTTTGTGCAGTGTAAGATTGAAATAACTGAGTAGTGACATTTATTTTTTGGAATTCATGGTCTGGTGAAAACTCATGCATCACTGATCCTAGTTGGAGAAGTGTTCTGCAGGTCGTATGGTGCGTTCACACTGGACGCGATGCAAATTATGCGTGCGAGTAGATTAATTTCAAAGTCAATGTAAATACGCGACTAGAAGCAAATTTTGCGTCACTGACATCAGGTGGTAAAACTGGTGCGGTGTAACTTTCCCATCTTCTCCTCTTGCTACTCGGGTTGCTATTTGTATCATGACTGGGTGAAGAGGAAGAGGGCTTTGCAGAAAGTGGGCGAGGAAGTTGGACCCTAGCTTTAGCCCCAGTTAGCACAACCGCTTTGTATGGCTTTCCCATTCAATCTCTTTTTTCATTCAATAGTTTGTGTGTGCAGGGTCCAATATTAACTTTTTGGCTTACCAGCCAAGGTGGCTGATAGATGAAAAAATTTACCAGCCAGCCAGATTTTTTACGAGACAAAACTACTAGTTTTCCTCCTTGTCTCCGGCTATGAAGTCTGGCCTTCTGCTGCGGATGGTGTCTGTGTGCCACAGTGCCCCGCCGCGAAACGGGGGGTCCCAGCAGGCGCCGTAGCTGGGAAGATCCATGAGAAGGGCACGACACAAGTCCAGAGCCGCCAGGCCACAGCACACCCCCACGACGCCACCGTCTTTGTTTCCCTGTGACACAGGGAAATATGCGATACACAGGAGAAACAGGAATTGTTGGTCATTGTGATGATGGACGTCAAAAGAAAAGCAATCAATATATCGCAGGATACTTTTATGTTGAAAGAAATGTATTGTATAGATAGACCAGGCCCAGGTGTGGATGCACCCCTCACCCAACCTGAACACTGGTCAGTGACTGTGTAAATATTCAAACTGTGTATTACACAAGTATATTACATACTATACAAGACTATGAGCTGAGAGCAGCTCGTCTTTGAACACAGAGCTCTGCCTTCCAGCAGCCACCAAGAGGTTTCCCCTGCTTCAGCTGCTAATTTGACTCTTTTCATTTGTTGCATTTTACACAGCTAATCATAACTTCTTCATTTCTATTCTGAAAATATTTTTGAGTTAAAATGTGAAATATTTGAGTATGATAATTACTTAAGTAAATGTGATATGACTGAGTCGTAAAAAATACTTTAAAAGTCCAATTACACCAAAAACAACGTTGTTATTCAAAAAAGTAGGTGTCTAACTCATTACAACCTTCCCTGTTATCATAGTTAAAGGGGCAATAAAACATTTGAACAAGTTAATGTTGAATGCTCAAATTTGAATTGGACTGTACTTATATAGCACTTGTCTAGTCATATCGGCCACCCAAAGCGCTTTGATAGTACAAGTCACATTCACACACATTCATGCAGCGCTGCTATTTACCACTCTTTTTCTGTCACATTCATACACTATGGTACATCCATCAGGGGATATTAAGGAGTAATGTCTTGCCCAAGGACAATTAGGCACGCTGAATTGGAGAAGCGGGGATCGAACCACTGACTTCTGGTTAGTTGACAACCCTCTCTACAGTATCTCCTGAGCCACAGCCGAAAATGTATCCATGGGTTGAAAAATAGATTCTACTTTAATGCTGGCATAAGGCAATTGGCTACAATACAGAAAGCATTAAAGGGGGTTATTTGTTTAATGCAAACAAGTTTTCATCTAGAAACATCAGATTTGTATTTTATGGTAGCTTCACTGTTAACTAGCTGTGACATTCCTCAGAGAAAGGCCTTTGAAAGGCTACTCGGATTGAGAGATCACCAGAATTCATACTTCAGTGCCTTTTCAGTTAGCCCCCTTATGAATTCTTGACATTTCCTGACCCTGATTTCTGAGTTTGCAGCTATGATTAGGGCTCCCAGTGGAATAGCTTCAGATGCAGACAGGCTGCAGTTGGCCAACAAGGCTCTCTGGTTTTTCAGTGCTCCTCTGAGCCAGCCAATCTATTCCCCTGGATGTAGAAATAGAGATCTCAATCTGCTTCTAATTGTAGCTGTTCAAAGGCTTGCCCATGCCACGAGCATGCAGGCAGGGAATCAGTAGAGCTATCCAAACCTCTGAAAAACCAAACTGATCAAAAAATAATTACTATGTGACTGTGTTTTTACATTATCCAAGAAAAAAGGATGACTCACAGACTTCCCAGTTCCTGCAATTGAAAAACACATGAATAATTATAAAAAACATCATTTAGAATGCAATTTCTGAAACTACTTACCCTAAGTGTAAAGTAGTTTGGGCTGCCACCAAACAGGCCAAACAGACTAAAAGCAGCTTTAAGTACAAATTTTACCTGATCAAGCCTAAAATTTTCATTTTAGAGTCCTGCTTAAACTTACCTTTGACTCCACTCCACTTTCACACCTACTGCAGTATTTGAGTAAAAGACCTTAGTTCCTTATTTAACATTTTAACATTCTTTAAAATATTTTATTATAATATTTGAGTCTTTTTAAAAAAAAACCTTCTTAGCAAAAGAATAGCAGTACCTCTTCCACCATGTTATAGATTGTTGAATGTGTTTTCTGTGTCGGATTAATTATCATTGGTAACGTTTTATTGACCCCTATAATCAGTTAAAATTAAATTAATGTATCACCCTATATGAAGTCAGAATGACCATATTTTAGTTAAATAAAAGTATAATTTACAAGTGAAAAGTGTACCCCTGACCTATGGGGCATTCATCTGCTGGCAAGAGGCTGTGAAATCTGAGAATCATGAGAGTTGGCTGCACAACAGAGTTCAATTGACAAGCCCTGTTGTGGGAGAATCAATCCCAGCAGACACACACTATGCCAATGTGGACATGATGAAAATGAGAATGTGAATAAAGCAGTTTTAAAAGTTCTGCGGTTCCACACTACACTGCATGACCCGTCGCTGCATTATTCTACAAACAGAGCATTCTTTAGTTTTAATGGATATTGCAGAATGCTTAGATCAGAGTGTTTCAGTCCATCTTACTGCAGGCTTGCACCTCACAAGAACTTCGGGATTTAGATTATAAAAAATGCATATATATATTTTGATTTTTACCTTGGAACCACATATACTGCGGTTCTAAGGTGGATACTGCATGTATATATATTGTATATTTGTAAAAAGTTCAATTTGAATTCTCTTTCATTTTTATAATGTGGTTTTTTTATTTGCTTTAAAACTCTATTGAACAACACATGAAGAGGTCACTTAAACCACAGACACCCCCAACAAAGAAGGCTTGGGGAGAGGGAAATGTCCCACACTTGAATTTGATGGATTGCGGCTACCAGCACTTCTCATTTTGCACCGAAGGTCAATCATTCTCCATAACATTATAGCCATACATTAAAGCCTTGTTCATTTTGTTCACACACACATCAACCACAGCGAGCAGCCATCCTCTGGATATTAAAACTTGATTTAGAACAGGAGGATCTGAATCCACTGAACAAAGATAACGTTATTATGTGCAATTAATGTAGAAGGGGAAAGTCTGGGTGGGGGGGGGGACTATTTTATTATTTCAGCCAAGCATTTTAACCTACCTTCTTTACACCTTCAGATATCGATAGTGGGCTAAGTCATCGTCCATTAAGTTTGTACAAGGTGAAAAATGACCAGATAATGTTTATCATGCAGATAATTAGCTAGGTCATTAGCAGTGATACACAGCTTCTGGTCCTTTAAAGCCTGTGTTACTGGCTGGTCAGGCACTTGAACACCTGAAGCCAAACAGCTGTTAGGAAAAGGGAACAGAAATCAATACAATATTACCTCAATTAAACTTGCATAAGCACTGCTTCCCTGCTCAGAACGTGCAGGCCTCCCAGTGCAACAGACTGAACCCACGGTAAACACACTTCATAACAGAACATTTAAAAAAAAATCTGCATGATGAAACAACATGTTAAATTTAGCCCTTAGCTTCATACTTCTATTCACTATGGATAAACAAATTAGATGGAGAATTTCCCGATGTAAAGAAAATACTATGATCTTAAGATTCCAACTGTGGGACAACGTGACATCATGCAATGGCATATGAATAGAATGTGACTTTTGAGGACATTTAGCATGTTGAGTCAACGCATTGAGCCGTCTCTGCACAATTTCAGTCAGTAGAGACTAAATGTCATAAAATAACTAAAGAACAACAATGTAGTGATATCATGTGAAATTACTTTAGACATTGGTATGTTATTCATGTGCCATTTGATACCACAGACTGTATATAAAGATGGATCATATAGTAGTTCCTCAAAAGTGAAGCCAAATCATCTTGATCGCCCCCTGGTGACTGGCTGCGATTGCGATTATAATTAGTAAACACAAATACACGCACAAACTGAAGGAGAGCGGCATGTGTTGAAGAGGAGAAGGGGAGAGAGCTCTCTCTCTGTTAGCAGTCTGTCTCTTTAACGAAGGGATAGTCGTGGTGTTTGTTAGCTCACGGCGCCTACGTGAGACATTTTCATAGGGAGTAACAGTCGCAGGTTGGTGGTGATGCCTCAGGACGTAGGGGCCGAATGCTTTGCACAATACCTACTTTTGTTGCACATCTGTCGGCTGACACTCCCGTATCACTGAAGTTTGTATTTTCTTCGGGACTAAATTCTCAAACGTTGCTTCTGGCTCCGCTAATGCAATGTTATTGTTTGGTTTCACTCGTGTGTTGTTGGTGGGCGGATACGCAGTCGCCCCTAGGCAACTTCTGATTGGTCAGAATGACTAGTACATGCGTAGCACGGTATTTCTGATTGATGGGCATGCCTTTTCACCCTGGTCAGATGCACTGCATTATAACGTATTGTAAATAGCCTTTTGCAATTTGCATTTTGCGCCGTTTGAAATTGTGATTTCGATATGAAAAGGATTAATCATTCAGCCCTAGTGACAACAATGTTTAATGAAGACTTTAAAGTTCACGACAAGACCGCTTTATAACACTGCAGTACGTAGTTCATATAAAATGAAACTCTGATGTCCCGTTCCCGTGAAGGCATACACTGTCTTGTCCAGGTGCAGTGGCATAAACTGGCAGTTTTTTTGTATTGTTGTGAATCTTTGGTGTAACCTCGCCTTAAAACAAACGCCCCCCAAGGGCACCTCAACACCACCCTCATCCTCTGAACGCCCCCTGGGGTGCGGTACCGCCCCCATTGGGAAACGCTGGCCTACAGCATCCTTTTCAACTGACTGACAGTTTAGGTTTTCAATGACTGTGCTTGAATAATGGACTGATCAATACCTACGGAGCAACAAACACCAAAAACGTTGTTGCAAATTTAAGTACATTTCTCGAAATAATGGAAAGAAAAAAATAATTTACTCCATGATGATTAAAAATCAAACTTGAACAAGATTAGGAGCAATTTGTCACCAATTAACAATTATGGTTCCCAGCAATAAGGAGAAGGAGCCGGCATCACAAAAGAACACAACCCTCTCCTTAAAGTTAATTGCAGTTTAATACATGATTAATGCCCAAAAAGCCTTTCAGACTGTAATAAGATTCATCCCAAGCCCCTATATTTTTCTAAATATATTCTCATTAGTGATGGCTTCAGTCTTACTTCACTCTTAACCTGAATTCTGTCAATTTGACAATACTGTTCAACATACAAGAGAGCATGATGAATGGGCGGTGTGCAGTAATGATACATGCTAGCGATTGCTTTGCCTAGAAACACAGCAGAAGTATTACTTTTTAATGTGATTTATTGTGCCTTACTCTGAGCATATGTGAGGGCTAAGAGAACCCTCGCCCACACAGAGGAACACCTGGCACACACACACACACACTAAGATATACAAATAATCGGATTAACAAAATTAGCCGTCTAGATTATGTTTCATTCTTCATGTAGTAGTCAAACAGAAATTTTCCTTAATATATTCTCAATAATTTGGACGTGCTAGCTGCTGCAGACAAGTTTCTACACAATACGAGACAAGAGCCAGTCATTCTGCTTCTATACAGCATCTTCGCATAGGCTCAAGTGCCACGACAGCAGTTTTTCTTCCACAGTGTGGACTGAGCAGCTCCTCTTTGTGGCGAATCATCTTCCTCAACACGTCCACTGTCATGCTCACTTCAACTAATGCTTGTCAGCATGATATCCTCCTGGGAGATAAGGGAGGGACGCCCTGTAGAATGACCGGCTGTCAGGCCTGCAGGCAGGAGAACAGTCATGCTGACCAGTGGAGAAAAAAAGCTTTCCAGTTCTCTCCCTGTCTCCATCTGCCTTAGATAGGAGCAGTGGTAGAGCTTGTAACGAGCCGCATTTTATTATTTGAAAGAGGGCATCCATGACTTTTGATGTGCAGACCTTCATGTAAATGAAGTAGAAGATACAGGTCCCAGCGGGGACTGCATCCCTTTTTTCTTCACCATGAATATTTTTTTTTTACTTTTTAATAAATCGAAATGAACTCTTCACACTCCCTTTGAGACCCTCCCCTGAACTCCAGAGTGTGGAGTCAAACTCCTCTACCTCCCACATATGAATGAGTGCATGAGCCTGGGCATTATGTGCAGGAGGATTTAGCTGTGTGTGTGTGTGTGTGTGTTTATGTGTGGTCCAAATTTGCCCACAAGAAAAGAAATCACGGAGCTAATTGTGCATGTTGTCTGAGGGTTAACAATTGTAAATCAGCAGAATTAGGATTAGGTCACAGGTAATTTCAGGGTAGTAAGTAAAATGACGTGTTGACTTCATTAAAGAGAAGAAATACTTTTACATTTTTTGGAAGCAGAGCTGCTCTGGAGGCAGAATTGGAATTAGCTGATAGGTGTGAGTAAAAATTTACCATTCTGAAAAGACCTCTTCACAATCTTTGTTCATAGTTATGAAAACATACTGTCACAGTCAGAAGTGGGTTGATGATCTTCCCGGTAACTACACTTAAAATAAATTATAAATAAATGGAGTACAGCGCTTTTCTAGTCTCATTGACCACTCAAAGTGCTTTTAACTTCACAAGTCACCACCGAACCACCGACCTTCTTGTCTGCCTCCCGATTTTCAAATATGACACTAGCTTTTACGGCATTTGAACCATTCCTGTAAAGTCAGTATGTTATAGCAAAGGTGTTTCTGTTATGGGTATGAATGAGTTAAAACCATGTCAACCAGCTAGCTAAAATAGCATATCAGCAGAATGCACAGGTAAGATTCATTTTGATCACACACAATTGCTAATGTGTCTTCTTTTTTTGGTTTTCAAAAAAGAAGACACTAAAGTTTTTGCTAACATTTTTTTTCCCAAAAGAGCAAAGACCAGTAAAGTCAATTTTTCATTGGCTGGTAAGTTGATATATTGTAATTTTTGTCGTATATACACGACTTCCCATGTAATGTCCAGGAGCTCACAAGTTCCATTTAAAGGCAGCATAAGGCCTGGTACCTTCACATGCCATTGAAGCTTATTACAAACTTTTCACTGGACACAACATTAAATTAACCAACTTGTTACATTCTGCTACTTTAGGAATGAATGTACAATTCTTTAAATGCCCTCCATTTGATTTTCATAACCATCCACCCCACATATCCTCACACTGAAGACAAACTATGAAAAAGCTAGTATTTTATAATAAACGGCAGATCCATTGCCAGCCTCTGTCTCATGTAACAGCTATGAAAAATAGATACAGGCTGAGTGGATGGCAAAAGATAATGGGTTTAATGTGAATCAGGTGTACTTGCAAGACATTTAGCTCAACATTCTTGGGTTCACTGATTTCCACCGTTACTCCCACACATAATAACCAAGAGTCTATTTACAGACACACAAAACCCAAGCTTTTCTGGCCATGCAGAAAAGATCTTAACTCAGGCCTAGTCATGCATGAATATGAAGCCTGGAAGTATTGCCACATTTGAATGTATTGATACAAGGGTTGTGGAGAAACAAAGTGCTTCTGAGAGCTGACCCCTCCATTTCTGACAGTTAGCCTGCAGCTCCATATGTCAAATATATTGTAAGTCAGCATACAGAGAGCTTGCTGTCAAATGTGATGTTTTCTCTAGACCTTGAGGGGGGAGGGTCTTCTAAGCATAATTCACTCATTCTGAACCTTGTGACTTTGTATTCACATTTACATAAGTTAGTATAAGTTCATATGTCACAACTTCACAGGGAAAATAATATTACAGCCTTTTCAAAATAATACAGAAATTAGGATTGACCCTCAGTTATTGAGTGGTTTAGAAATGCTACACATTCCTGTCTGTGTTTCATTACTGATCCCACATGGTGCAAAACAAAAGCTGTAAAGGACTCAAAAATGGTTCCTTCTGACTGCAGGGCTAAGAGTCAAGAGCAGCATAGCGAGAGTAATTATAGGTATTGATTCACAGCCCCAATTATATGAGGAAAATTTGACCTATGGGTGGTATGCTGTTTTCTATGCCCTCCCAATGTTTTATTTTTCCAGAATGCAAATGATTCATGAAGTAATCAGGTAGGGTGAGCAGCACCTTATTTTTATTGTCTCTTTTTACTGGCTGTGCGAAGGAGAAAGAGTCAAATTTAGTTTTTACCACCAGGCAAAAAGAGAACCCTCAAGAACGGGCAGATTATTAGACAATGGGCCCTCCACACCTTGTTCATAGGAGCAAGTTACCCATACTGAAAGAGAAATACAATAACTAGTTATTTGTGGTGTTTTATCTGATGTGGTAACTTTTTTTTGTGTTTGTAGTCATTTTCTATCTATTTGTGTTTTTTCCCCTGTCTTTTTATGGTCATTTTCCATCTCTGAAGCATTTAGTTTATTTTTGTATCTTTCATCTCTGTACAGTAGTAATGCTGTGTCTCTTTGTTGTCCATTTTCATCTCTTCGTAGTAATATTGTGTCTCTTTTTGGTTGGTATGCAACTTTTTGTGGTCATTTTGTGTCTCATTGTAGTAATTTGTGTAGGTTTATGGTCACTGGCTCTGTGTGCTAATTCAGTAATCTAATGTATCAATGCTCTCGAACCATGGAGCCATATATGAGGAACGCAACATGGTTTAACCCAAGGATGTACACTTCCACCTTTACTGGTGAAGAAATAGTAGTGGATAAAACAGTCTTTCTAGCTGTCCACATGATCAGTCAAGAGAATCCATCATGTAGCGAAGGAACAGCAGTGACATGCAAGGACAGACGCAATAGTGCCTTCACTAGGGATGCCTGTGAAAAAATGTGAAAGGTCTTCTCACTAAATTGCCTGAAAAAAAACAGGATTCCTGTGACTGTGGTTCATGGTGCATATCTATCCATGCAATATGCCCCAACATCAGTGAAATCCCCTCCGTATTGGGAAGTGTTTTACCCGGCAGAAAACTTGGCGGTCCATTCAAAACCGATTATCTGATAATGGGCGGGGTTTATACCACTAGGCCAGGCCTGGCCAACCCGCCGCTCTTTGCCTGGTTTCATGCGGCTCTTACGTTCATATCAAATTTTGTGTTTGTGTATGCGTGTTCGCTTGAGTTCAATATTTTCATCTCACGCAAATGCACGTTTGACGCAAATTTTCGCGTGATCGTGCCTGTACATTCACGTGTATGTAAAATGGACGCGCGAAATCCGGGCCAGCGGGCAAGTCACCAGCGCTGCCCTGAATAAGCAAACAGACAGATATGCAACACTGGTTGAAAACCTGCACGAAAGCTTTGTGACCCGGTTCCGTGATCTACAACTTAAAAGGCCACAGATTACGTTCCTCGTCGACCCTTTTAATGCGGACACGGACTGTTTGAAAGCCCCGCTAGTCTCAGATGAGGCTGTGGCTGAGTTGGAGATGATCGGTCTTTGTGAGGAGGACCAACTGAAACCTGCTTTAAGGGAAGGGACCATTGAGTTCTGGAAAAGTGTGCCAATGGAAAAATACCCAAATGTCAAATGGGCTGCACTCAAGATACTGTCAATGTTTGGGTCAACATACGTCTGCGAGTGTGTGTTTTCTACCCTGAAACACGTGAAATCAAAGCATCGATCTGTTCTGACTGACACACGTGAAAGAATTGCTTCAAGTGGCAACAACGGAATACAAGCCAGATTTGAAGAGGCAAGGAATGCCAGAAGTCCCACTAAGCAACATGCATAGTAAGAGAAAAATGCTATTGTAAATTGTTATATTTTTGTTTGTGGACTTGGTTGAACTGAGAGTTTGTGTGTGTGAGACAGTGCACACAATGTTCATTGTTGAAAATGTGTGGCCTGTGGTCTTAGTACTGTAGGAGTCCATTTCTGTCATTATCATGTTGGTGTGTGACATTTACAGTAAATCTGGCTGAGCAGAGGTCTGTGCGTGTGTGTGTGTGTGTGTGTGTGTGTGTGTGTATGAGAGAGAGAGAAAGGAAGGTATGGAGCCAGAATTGGGTTATATATACAGCGCACAAAAAAATGACTCACGAGCGATGTATGTGATTTCACACGCGCATATATTAACCATCGCGCCCAGATTTAAATCCCTTGAGGCTCAAGGCTCTTGCTCGTGGGAAAAGCAGCTCTGTTGCTCGAGGGTTATTTCTGCGCTCGTGGTGCACATACACATACACTCGCGCGAGAGGCAGCTCCGCTTCTCGTGGAGCGCTTGTACGCTCACGGGGAATGTGTCAAACACTTTGGGGGCGGAGCCTCTGGACTTTGACTGACAGCTCTTAGGGAGCCTGGAGTTGCCAGGTTGGATTTTCACGTAGGTAGGATACTGTTGGCAAGGCGACAGTGGCCGCATCGGCAGTGTGATATCTTCGAATATCAATGATCAGCACCCAGGCATTTCCACTTCTAGTGACTTTATTCAGGGAGTTGGCCTCCCTAACCCTAACCCTAACATGATAACATGCCCAACATGGGGGTAAAGCCTCTCATGCCTCTGGCCATATACAGTCTCTCTGCACCTGGCTATACGTACTTCCTTTGAGTCCTTTTTTTGTGCGCAGTATTAATAACCCAATTCTAACTCCATAAGAAGGGATGGGGGGATGTTCATGTGTGCCCTGTGTATGATGTGGCTCTTTGCAGTAACACAGAAAAAAAATTTGCCCTTAGTCTCTGACTGGTTGGCCATCCCTGCACTACGCGGATGGAAGCGACTTTTGTAAACAACCAAGGCTTCCGCTAAAGAACGAGCATTTCAGCAAAAGCGATATCTTCAAATTTCTCCCCCAAAAAAGGCAACACTCTTTCACAGGCATTGTGAAATCATCATCACAGGCATCTCCTCTTTGCTGTAGTGCAGCGGTCAGGTCCGGCCCGCAAGAGCCAAATGTCTGGCCCCTGATGACCCACTAATGCATCTGTCATAACGCGTTAATTAAGTGTGCGCTGCTCTACTTCCTCATCCCACACAATACACTTGATCTCCGCCGTCAGAAGATGTGTGCGCTCTCTGTGGTCCTCCGCTAGGTAACACTGCAAATGCACGGAAAATGTCCAGCCATCTGTTCGTGACCTCAAGCTGAAGCGAACTTGGGTTCTGCAGCAGGACAATGATCCAAAACACACCAGCAAGTCCACCTCTGAATGGCTGAAGAAAAACTAAATGAAGACTTTGGAGTGGCCTAGTCAAAGTCCTGACCTGAATCCTATTGAGATGCTGTGGCATGACATTAAAAAGGCGGTTCATGCTTGAAAACCCTCCAATGTGGCTGAATTACAACAATTCTGCAAAGATGAGTGGGCCAAAATTCCTCCACAGCGCTGTAAAAGACTCATTGCAAGTTATCGCAAACATTTGATGGCAGTTGTTGCTGCTAAGGGTGGCCCAACCAGTTATTAGGTTTAGGGCGCAATCACTTTTTCACACAGGGCCATGTAGGTTTGGATTTTTTTTCCCCTTAATAATTAAAACCTTCATTTCAAAACTGCATTTTGTGTTTACCTTTGTTATCTTTGTCTTATATTTAAATTTGTTTGATGATCTGAAACATGTAGGTGTGACAAACATGCAAAAATTAAGAAATCCGGAAGGGGGAAAACACTTTTTCACACCACTGTATGTCAAGCCTATGTAGAAAAGTTGTTATCTTTGCTACTCAGTCTTATCTTGCTGTAATGCTGTTGTCATTGTTTTTTATATAAAAGGTTCGAGGTTTTGGTTCGAGTCAGATATATAAAGGTGTGCGGGTACGTGTTTTACCCCGAAACATTTTGGCCCTTGGCTTGGCATGCTTGACATAATTTGGCCCTCGGAGAAAACTAGTTGAAGAACCCTGTTCTAGTCTATTGACATTTTCGTGTTGCCCAAAAGACATTACATGATTCATCTGCGTCGGTTGGTAACGCCTCTTGGAAATAGAAAATGAACCGAAAGGGTCGTCCCAGACTACTTATTTGAGAATTTGTCTGGCTACGCCAGGCTAAAAACTTTTAAGCTATGAAACCAAAGTCAATATGTTGGATCTTGCATGAAACACATTCTGGCCTTGATTAGGTTGCACTGGCCTTGGAATTCTTAAATTTTAATGGAGCTTTCAGGAAGGCGAGGGAGAAAATACATTTTTCTTGTGGTCTATATGGTTCTGTAAAGGTTAGATAAACGGAAAAATGTAAACAATCTGGGGATTCTACCCAAGGTTACGAGCAGCCTATGCAATTGATAAGCCTCTGAGCGCTAACTCGTTCAGAGTCAGTATCTAAAGTGTCACAGTGCCCACTATCAGACCTGCTGTCCTCTGGAGACTTTGGAGTTTGAGAGGGATGAAACCTCAGAGCATGGCGTTTATTTTGTCTGCTGTCTGTCTAAGAGTCCCTGCTGTGTGGTTAAAAACAACCTTAGTATATGTTAAATCTCCACTTTTCCCCTGAGACAGAATGACAGCCCAAGAGGTGATGAAAAAAATTCATGTTTTAGTTGGATTGGTGAAAAATTATGCATTTCTATCGTAAGATCAAATTTGCCATGCTGTTACAGAGCCAGAGAGTATGGCATGCCTTCTAATAAAATGGTTAACAGGTAGCAAACAATCCCACACTATGAGACTGATCAAATCTTAAAAAGGACCTTCATTTTCCAACTATGCAAAAGGTCATGTATGGGTTTCACGGTAGTTGTTAAATGTTATTGTGTTATTACATCCTAAGAACTTATTAAACTGTGGTGATATTCATTAAAACCTACTTTGTGTACTATTCATTAAATATATCGATTAAATAACCCTGAGTGTGGGGTAAACTTCTAATTTTACCTTTCAACTGAAAGCTTAATGTCCATTTCAGGGAAGAGGAAGAATCACAAAAAATATAATTAATTTGCCAATGTCAATCTACATGTAAATCCCTTTCTGACAACTTAAAGTTTATGTGTAATCATGGTCATCCTGTGCTGTTTTCCTGTGGGCAACTGTGGCTCAGGAGGTTGAGAGGGTCGTCCACTAAACAGAGGGTTGATGGTGATGGTGTGAACGCAGCATTTGACTTTTCATCTCATCCTCTAGAAATGTATTATTGTAATTTGTCCTAGGCCTTACCAGTCAGATGAGTTGCAGCGTTGAGCTTGGGTGTGGTAGTTGATTTGGGTTTCTTTTCTGGGATACAGGCAATGACACTGAGTGTCTGCAGGACTGACGTCCTTCAGGCTTGGGCTGATAGGACCCATGTGAGATCATCTTCTTAAAGTGTTTTTTCTCCTGTTGGTCCTCCTCCTGAGACAGGATGGCTGTGGTTGTGGATGGTTGCTTCAGAAGATGAGGGGAAGGCAAACTCACCAAAATGTCATCCCATCTTTAGTTGTTGGACCTCAGTAGAGTATTAATTTTAATCTGTGATAGATTTAGCAGCTGCATTTTGGACCAATTGGAGGCGATGGAGAGACGCAACCTACAAAAACTCCCCTGTAGAGTTCATTTTCTGCTTTGCGACCCCATGTGTGACCAGTCCTGATATGTCACTTGTCCCTAATTTGCTCTGACATCTCAGCACTGTCTCTTTCTGGCCAGTGGCTCATGAACCTGCCCTGTAGTAAGTGTTTGCTGTCAACATCTCAACACTGTCAATCGACCTTCAACCTCCAGGCATGCTATTTGCCCACCACTGTGCGGCACCTCTCTGACAATCCCACCAGTCCAGCGATTCACAGCACCCGGAACCTCAGCAACTTTAATGACACTGAGGATGATCCTGCAGACCCCACAATAACACTTTGGTACCCTCTATCACAAACGGTTGAAGAAAAATACTGTTAAAAATGGTATTTGACTTCATTATAAAAGTTGCTGTAAAATGATTTAACCATTAACATTTCCATTGTTCTTTGTTTTGTGACCTGTGTCCTATCCCTTGTTGCTGCAAATCCAATTATCAGCTTGGAAATCAATACAGTTAATCTTGTATTATCTTAACTTGAAAATGATTAAGGGCCTGCAGGGTCACCTGGCACCAGAAGGAGGAAATCCCTCTCTCCAATAGCATAAGGATTCCAGTGCCCTGCTTGTAAACATTCTCTACATACGGGTTATTCAATTCACAGCTGAAAAAGAATGAATAACCTCTGACGGATTGTTGATAAGCCACAGTATGCCGTCTTTTTTTATTTGACCGACCTGCCAGATCATTTATGTTCTGCTGCAGAAGTGCGGTGCGGGAAGGGGAGGTGTGTTATGAGAATTAATGGAGGGCTCTTTAACCTCTGGGAGGAAAACTTGTTCAGCACTTTGTGGGCCTTGAGATAATATACATACTGTCTAAGTCTTAGTTATATGATATCTGACCCCATGTGTGTAAGTCTGTTGTGTGAGGTGTCCTAGTTCAAGAATAAGTAATCATTCAGAGAATGCAAGCCTGTAACTTTTAAGAAAAGTAGGTAAAGAAATAGGAGTTGAGGATTTCTTAAGCAATAAAAGATACAGTACCCTTGTTCTATGCAGTACACTCAGGTAGATGTTTTGCACAGGTCTTATTACCTGCACACAGGCATAGCTGAGAGCAGTGTATTATTTTTGCCCCTGTCTTTGTGTGTATGTGTGTTTGTGTGCGCTTACAAAACACCTGAAAAATGTATGAATGGATTTTCACCAAACTTGGTAAGTGTATTACTTGGGAGGATATCTCCAGATGATTTTGAACTTTTGGAGCCGATCGGTCAAAGAAGGTCAACGTTAACCAAAATATGGTCTGAAAAAACATATTTTCCAAGATATCTCCATATATATATATACATAATAGAGATACAATCTAAAGCTTACATTCATCATGAACGTATTCCTCATCATATGATGTCATGTGATCAATGAGGTGAAGTCACAAAGAAGTCAGAAAACAACATCATGCATTTAAAAAAAAAAGCATTTTACCGATTTTTGTCATCATACACTATTAATGACATCTTGATGTCGTCATTATGAAATGCCAATTTTTTCAATATAAAAAAATTAGCATTTCCTGATTGGGATACAACATATGCACATGAATACAGTATGTATTACCCTGCCTATTTGATGTTTTTCATTTGGTCTGTTATGATCAGTATGGCTTATTAGCACATTTTACATTATGTAACTAACATTGATATGACATTTAGCCATTTATGACACTTTTAGTTATGTCAAAAATATTATGTAATGTTGTTTAATATCCACTAATAAACAAAACCTTATATTCTGACTCATGGTGCATTCATAGCAAACTAGTTGTAAAATTATCAGGCGTTATTCACAAAATGTTATTACATTACAATTATTGTGGCTGTATGTGGGCACCCCAAGCTTTTTGATACGATTTGCTAGGAGAGGGCTTGGCAGAAAGTGTGTGAGGGAGTTGGACACTAGGTTTAGTGTGTTAGTGCATGAGTTTCTCACACAATGATAACTTTTCTTCCATTTTGCCTTCTGTGTCTGCCTGGATGCTTTCTTCCTATTTGCCATGTGGGAATTTGTCACAGACTGCTTCAAAAATTGACAGAGAGGCACGCTGCGCTCTTCGTACGCCAATATTTCTAGTGTAGTCACTGAAAATATTGGGTTTCAGCAGGCAGTGGTACTGTTGTCGTATTGTGTCGTGTTACAGAAAATGCTTACATGATTAGGAAGCTGCATGTATGTCAAATCTTCAAAGAATGAACACCATTTTCAGTTTTATGTGCAGTGGTGTAGACTTGGCATCATCCTCAGGCTGTAGCTAGATAGAGATGACAAAAAAACATTTAAGGAGGGTGCAGAGATTAATGCTCGTCGCCGACAGTATTTACATTCTATAGGTAAAGCATTTCTATAATAGAGTCTTCTATCTGTTCTCTCCCCACAGACCAGGGTCCTCTCTCTGTGCCAGTCTGTATTAAATAGTCTATCAGCGTATGAGTTGTTAATCTGCATGTGCACCACGTCACCAAGACACCTTTTTACACGCAGATAAAATCATGCTATTACCCTCCAGTCAAGTGACTCCCTGCTGACAATTTTTCTCAAGTTTCTCTCAAGTTTTGCATCACTTTTTTACATCCACAATGGAGTATGCACTGTCAAAGACCACAATTTAACAAAGCTCAAAGCGACGACTTCACTTTTATCTATTAGCTACATGTTAACTTTGTCTGTTTTCAATGTGGCACCAGGCAAGTAGTGTAAAGTGTCTTTAAATCAGACTTCTCTGGGGCAGGAAATGAGCACTGAACCAGTGTTTCCAATGGTTTGTCACCACAAATCAAACATAGTCATTGGACCAATATAAAGATATTGTGTACAGCAGCTTGTGGTGAGAAGAAGTTTTAGTAGGTAGTAAGTTAATGGCCTACTTTGACTGTGGTGCACAAGTGGGGAAACTTTTTTCAACAGATATAATTCTGCATGACGTTATAGAGATAAATATGAGACTTATTTCAAAGTGATTAACATGTGTAGACAGTACAAAGGACAGATGGTTCAGTCTAAATATATGCAGATGTGCTTTCAGTGGTGAAATCAAAGCAGGTACAGAGTTAAAATGTTGCCACTTTGAAAATAGCGTGTTGTTTAATTAGTTTGTTAAACAGTATACCTCAGTGAAGCTGAGAGCCACTGTTTGCTTTCTATTAACATCACTTTTCCTCAGCTGTAATTAACTCAATGATTCAATGTCTTCCATTCCTCAGTAGACCAAACAAAATGAAACTGCACAGCCGTAAACAGTGCTGAGGTATGCATGAGATGATGTACATAATAAATCAGCTTTGTACCTCTGCAATGTACTCCTTTAAGTGCAATGTAATGTCACTTGAAGGACTCGGTGCAGTCAGACAAAAAAAGTGTGCAATTACTGTGGAGTGAGAGCAATTTGAAAAGGTTTCCCAGCCTCCCCCTGCATGGAGCGCACAAGGAAGTTGGTGTTATTTTTCCATCTGCATATGTCACCTATAACATTAATTTGAATAATAACTTAACGCTCTCTTTTCACTCTTTCCTTCCCCTCCATTGCCCTGTGAAAGGTGTGAAAGTTCTCATTTTGCTTCCCCATTGTCCCAAATGTCTGTGGGAGTCACAAAACCTTTCAGTCTGCACAGATGTTGAATGTCCACACTCTGCAGTCAGGCCCATTCACACCCAATATTTGAGGGTGTGTATCGTTTGATTCCTTTAAATTGCAGGTCATTTGAAATGGCAAAGGGAAGGTAGTGCACTCTGTAACCTTCCTCCTCCTCAGCTCTGGATAAGTGACTAAGTTCCTGTTTCCGCTGCCGCCTTTGCCTGACGACTCTGCACTTTGCTGTGCCGAGACACCCATCTGAAAATCTGCAAATGCAAATTGAAATAACTGCCTTGTTGTGGTGCAATAATTCTTCAGTGACAGATCAACAAGAACATTTCAACCATTCCTCTTGCCCCAGCTCAGAGCCTGCTCCTCATTAGGCCCATAAATAAAGCTCCTGCTGAAAAGTTTTTGAGGAAACAGCATCATGTTCTCATGTAGAATACAGACATCAACTCCTCTCTCCCGGGATCCCTAGACCATACACACACTCCCACATTTTGTTTGTGATTTCTTGTGAAATTGGCACACTTCAAAGCTAGCGTATTGACAGCGCTGCATACTGAAAGATCCTATTCATCTGCCTTTTGGAATTATGCATACATCTCTCTCGAGCATCACTTCAAAACCTCGCTCCCTTTACTTTAAATATCTGGCCTCTGTGTGACACCCTGCAACAAGCCAAAAAAAAATGTGTGAAAGAAAAGAAAAAAAGGAAAAAAAAAACTCATGCAGAGAGGGAGAGAAAAAAATGAGCTAGTTTAACACAATACAATTGCACATCAGTTAAACATCCAACAAGCTGTTAAATGGGATGTCACCTGTGAGCGTAGTGCGTGTGGGATGTTAGAGGGGAAAATACGACCTTCCTCTGCCTTCCCTGAGTGAGAGACATAATCTGCTGGAGTATACGATGATAACACCGGTCCAAAAATGACAAGTAAGACCCAGCACATATGCACGGCTAATGAATGTTCTGCCTCATTTTATCCCTTTCCGTCTAACATTCTTGGGTAGGCTCTTGTGCTTTCAGTTGAGGCCCATGATTGCCGGAGCCGGATTTTTGTTACATGTTTTTGTTGTTTTCATCATAAAATGTTTTACATGTGGTCATTGCACTCAATTTCAGAGACTGTTTTGGTCTCCACCACCTTCAAAGGAAGGCTCTCTGTTTTTAAAGATGCTAGATGTTCCTTTTTCTTAGCTAGGTAGCTAGTTTCTAACTTTCTCCCTCCAACAATTAGTGTTGGACAGGTGCAGAAGATTCACCAAAATATTTTGCTGAAGAAAAACTCCCTACTGCTGGGTTGTGATTATCAGAGGATCATCACTGTATAAACTAAATCTTCATCTGGTCTGTTTTGTTTGACGGTATATGCACTATTATGATCAAGTTATGTGACTTAACGTGGTTCAGCAGTAAAGTGACCAGCAGTAAAATGCTAATCGTTAGCAATAAGGGTTGGCTGTTGCTAGGTTGGTAGAGCAGAGACTGTCCTCCACCAAAATATGTGGTCATTTTAAAGACCATAATCCTTTAGCGGCCATGTACATACTGACCGCTAGAGGTCAGGGGTAGACAGCTGTTGACCTGGTAAGTCTGTGAAGTTTGTGTTGTGTTTCAATGGATTTGCTTATGTAACCCAGTGACAAATAGCGGGTTAAAAGGAACAAATAAATTGTAACGAACCAGTTTAGACCAAAGCGCGAGACACACGTAGCTCAGTTGGTAATCAGCTTTATTGTTGAGTACACAAGCAAGGCTCAGAGTCAGGGGCAGAAGGTAGACGTCTTTTCCGGGATCGAGGCGAGACGGGAAGGTCGGGGACAGCAGGCAGAGGTCTTTACCGGGATTCAGGCGAAGCGGGGAAACCAGGGACAAAGGCAGGGTCGTAACCAGGGCTGAGACGATACGGGGAAGTCGGGGGCAGAACCAGAGTCGAAACCGGGAGATCCGTCTGTGGGTAAATGCTGGAAAGTCTGACATGGAGTACAAAGAACAATGTGGCGGTGAGTAACTGAGTGAGAGGAGGTTAAATACAGACCTGATTGGTGATGAGCTGCAGCTGCGGGGCCAGGTGAGGTGATGAGGTGGGTGTAGCTGATTGCTCGTGCGGGACAGAGGGGAGGTGACGTGGGAACCTACTGGGCATGACGGTGGCTGACTGTGACAGAACCCCCCCTCAAGGGACGTCTCCTGACGTCCTCAAAAACAAAAACAAAGAAGAGGAAACAGACAGATGGGTGGAAGGGGGAGGGTTGGAAAAAGGTGGGCCTAATATTCGTCAGAAGCTGACCAATCCATTCTTTCAGCTGGGCGGGTGGAGGGGGTTCGGTGGAGGGATCCTTGGTCCTCCCTAGCTGTCTCCTCCCCGTCTGACGATGATTCCCCCTCGTCAGGAAGATCAAGGGGAGGAGCCGAGGACACCTTGTCCCCAGGATCCCTCTGATCCCCTGAGGACCGAGATGGTGGCTGGGGATGCTGCTGGTGGAACTCCTGGATAAGCTGAGGATCTAGGATGTGACGAGCAGGAACCCAGGATCTTTCCTCCGGACCATATCCCTCCCAGTCAACCAGGTACTGAATTCCCCTCCCTCGCTTTCGGGACCTGATAAGGCGACGGACCGAATACGTGAAGCCTCCACCAATGAGTCGAGGGAGAGGAGGAGGAGGGGCAGCCGGGACCAGAGGTACCGGTTTGATTTTGGACACGTGAAAGATAGGGTGACATCGCATAGACTGAGGAAGCTGTAGTCTTACTGCTGCCGGGTTGATGATACTCTTTATGGGGAATGGCCCGATGAACCGGGGTGCCAATTTCTGAGACTCCACTCGTAGGGGAAGATCTCTAGTGGACAACCACACTTTCTGTCCAACATGGTAAGTGGGTGCCTGGGAGCGACGATGGTTAGCAGCCGTGGCGTACCGTTCGGTGGAACGGAGGAGCGACGTTCGGGCTTGAGACCAGGTGCGGTGGCAGCGGCAGATGAACGTCTCCACGGACGGGCAGGAAACCTCCTTCTCTAGGGCTGGGAAGAGAGGAGGTTGGTAGCCGTATGCACACTGAAAGGGGGAAAGCCCCGTGGCAGAGCTGGTTAGTGTGTTGTGCGCATACTCAACCCACGGTAGCAACTGGTACCAGGATGAGGGGTTTCTGGACGTCATGCACCGGCGAGCTGTCTCCATCTCCTGATTCTTCCTCTCCGTCTGGCTGTTGGACTGAGGGTGGAACCCGGAGGAGAGGCTGACCGAGGCCCCCAGCTGCTTACAGAATTCCCTCTAAAACACAGATGTAAACTGGGGTCCTCGGTCAGACACCATGTCGACTGGAAGACCATGGAGCCGGAAGACGTGGTAGATGATCAGCTGAGCGGTCTCTTTGGCTGAAGGAAGCTTGACCAGGGGAACGAAATGAGCCATTTTGCTGAATCGATCTACCACGGTGAGGATGGCCGTGTAGCCTTCCGATGGGGGTAGACCGGTGACGAAGTCCAGGGAGATGTGGGACCAGGGACGATGTGGAACCGGCAGAGTTCTGAGGAGCCCCGCTGGCGCCTGATGAGAAGGTTTTCTGGGTCCATCTCTACCGTCCCCTGAGCCACGATGTATCCTAGGAAGGAGACGGTTGGGGCGTGGAACACGCATTTCTCCGCCTTTACAAACAGTGAATTCTCCAGGAGTCTCTTGAGAACTGCTTGGACATGGTGGACATGCTCTTCTTGTGATTCAGAGTAAATTAGGAAAGATGATCTGAAATTATTTGCTTGAATGTAAATTTGAGGTATATGATCTGATTTAGATCATGACCTAAAGAGAGAAAAAGAAATGCATAATCATAGTTCATGACTTGATCACTACTGAGTTACTGAGAGTTATTTTGAGAGTTTTGTGTTTTTTGTGATATTCATTATGGCCATAGATGATTTCATTACTTAAAATAGTAATAGCCTACAGGTTAGTTTTTTTTTTCCTGGGAACAACTATTGATCTGGATTTGGATCCTGGATTCTCCTTGACGAAGGAGATGGCGAGCCAACTTTGAACCCGATCACCTTCTGCCCAGAGGAGTTGAAGCTGATACCATTTATCCTGAGGGAAGGATCACCTATTCTTTCTTCATCATTGGAGTCCATCGTTGCGGTAGGACTTTTGAAGACTACTTTAAACTTGACTGTTTTCTTTTTCTTTCATGACTAAGTGACTTGACATTACATTCGGGATTGAAGACAACTTGACTTATAACAACACGGGAGTGTTGAAACAGGAACAAGGACAAAACCGAGGTACATTTTATTGCATTCCAGTGAACTGTGCATTTGATCAGATCCATGGTATTTGTTTATACTGTATGCTAAACTGTGAAGCACTGCAAAACTGTTATTGTTGCAATTGCTGCACTAAATGCGGTGTCCACCTTTGAGTACCTCTTAAGCTATTTTTTGGAGAGGAACTTTTATTTTGTTTTCAACTTTCAAAAATTTCAATTTTTATAACTTATGCTGCCCTGTGTTTTCATGTGTGGTTGTGTCACTTAGCTCTTCTCGAACCTAGCGCGGACGTGCTTCTTACTTATAGTAGGTTACCACGGTTACGGTACACTTATATTCTGCAAAGTAATCATGCCGTTTCTCTGCCATCTAACCCTTACTCAAACTATAACTCTTGCCTTTACAAGCTCACCAACCATGTGTCGGTAAATCAAATAAAACCCCACATTGGTCTGAGGTGAAAAGCATTTGTGGTGTTCCTCCTGTCAAAAGTATAGAGACTAATTTAGGAAACGATCAATGTCGTTGCATATGTAACATTATGACATAGTTGGTTGTATAAGTTGGAGGTGAAGAAACTAAACCACAAATTGCCCCTTACAGCTGTATATAGTGCTTTTGTATTAATGTGCATGTAAGTGTGACCTGAGTGCTTTGACTGGTCTTTAAAAATAAAAACTGCAAAAGGACTTTTTCTCTGACTTTGCATATGTTGGATTCAATCAACTCTGAATAAATTGTTACTGAGCTAGCGAGGAGACTGTCAATATGTGACTCATTTTTTTTAAAAAACTCACAACCTCCTGTCACATTTCCTTGTCCAGCTTGAGCTGGATTCAGTCTCACTAGCTTGGCTTTGTCTTGCTTGCCTGGTAAACAATGAGCATTTATCACAATATGCTCTCAATTATCCCCATGCGGAACTTGTTAGACATTTTATGTAAAAGGCATCCCCCTAACAATTTTCTAATGATGAGCATACCGGTTTGATGACAATTACATTCAGCTGAGTTGAAAAAATAAGTATGTTGCAATGAGATCTAAGATTAAGACCATCCAGCGTACATGCAATCAATATGTTGTGACGAACGTTGCTTTGTAGTATAAGCTGCGATGGCCACGGCAATTACAACAGCGTGATTACAAGACTAATTGGACATAACAGAATAATTGTGAGCTAAACCGCCAGAGCCACAGTGGTATGAGGAACATCCGCTGAGAACACAGAGGATGAGTGTGCCGCTGTTGCTGCTGCTGTTGAGCTGGCTCTTCCCTGAACAGCTTGCAGTAATGTTGGAGGTACAGGCTGCGTGTTCACATCTCATTCCCTCAGCGACCCGACACAACCACACCCCTTTGGCAAGACGCAGAGCAGCTGCTCTGGAGACAGATGAACGGTGAGGCGAGGAACCCGACTGACCGTCTAACTCCGACATCATCCATCACCACTGACAGCTCTCAATCATTGCTCATATTAAAAAAAACTTCCCATCAATATTGTGGGCAAGGTTATTCCCCTGTGAGCTGATCTCTGTCTTGATGTCTTTGTATAGATGTATATCATGAATCTAACCTCTCAATGGCCAATGAATCACATCTCATACACCAAGGATAAGGCTATTAGAGGAAATATGTCTGGGTTATAGAAGGTTTGCTATGCAACACATGATTGCGCTTAGTGAAAGAATATGGAGTGTGTCTGTAAGCATATAAATGAAGCTGTCCGTGAAAGTTTCTAAAATACCAATGAAATAAACGTGGGATCAAAATGTCCCTATGGTTTTTATTAACTTTCCCATGTGACTGCCTGAAAAGATAGAAAATGAACCTTTGGTGGAAGATGATGCAGACAAACATAAAACCACTGAACCTACCAGGGCCGCAGCGAGAATATTAAGGTCATGAGTCTAAGTCCCCTCCAACACATACCACCATATCACGATCTAGAATATTGAATGGAGACAGAGAGACCAAAGCCTCTAGAATGTTTCAATTAGTGGTATGTTGTTTATCCATTAAATTTGTATTCATATTTTCCTTTTTTTTATGTATGCAGTTTTTGGTTATTTTTGGAACTAACGAGATCCAAAAGGTGGTTCTTCTGATGAAATATTGAATCCTTTATTTACTTAACTTTTGGCAGAATATAAGTGCTAATAACTTTGGTAGTAATTTCCCACAAGGCCATGAATTCAGTTAACGTATTGCCCTTGGGATGGGGCTAGAGTAAAGCTTGTGAAATGTCCACAAGTTCATCTTCTTGGGACCATGAATGATCAGCAGTTTCCACAGCAACCATTGTTTGACATTGACATTGCTTTTGTAAAGATTTTGAAAGTGGAAGTTTGACTTGATGGTGCTAATATATATGTCAATGAATAAAGTTGAATTAATCCACCGTGGAGAGTGAATATTCACAGGTTCATGTTAAATGTGTCCATGCCTTTGGGCAATCAAGACAATGTATCCATAAGACTTTGTTGATATTTTGCTGTGGACCAATATGTTGGTCATTGGAAAATTTTGAGCCGCCTGGGGCAGTACATGAAAAGTCAGAAGGTTGCAAAAATCATTAAGGATAATTCTTCAGGGTCTATGAATATTTATACCAGGTTTCATCATTCTTGCAGGTAGCTGTCAAAATAGCTTGCTTTAGGAACCAGATCTTACATTAGATGGATGGTTAGAATAAATCTTATTGCAATCAGGCCTTGCCGCTAGCTGGGCCAAAAGGTGGGGGGGGGTTCAAACATTAAAGATCACTGTGGAACTAAAGGGGAAAATATCCCTAACTTCCACTATGAGGTGGTTTCTGAAGTTTCCAGTGTTGGAAAAATATGTTTAAACATGCAATTTGAAAGGTATTCTAACATAGAGAATGAAAATTCCTCAAAAATATGTGAAATTAAATAAAAAACTATCTACATACATCTTATACTTTGTGAAGACAGTCACTTGAATAAGGTGTGACATGCTAATGTTACATTAACAGGTTCAAATTGAATGTGCCATGCTCCCGTGTAGCCCTCAGGAAAGCTGGCATCACAAAAGTGCTCAGACTTGTTGAGATTGGTTGCAAACTTGTCACCAGCAGATTCAGCAGCGCTCCTCAGCTCTGTGGAAAAACGGGGCTGAAGCAGATTATATAAGTGCTAGTTTTGAAGGTCTGTGATGCCTCTCCTTGAAGAGGATGTGACTAGAATAAGGCATTGTTGGAGCTCTGTGCAGAACTTCTGAAAGCGGAGCATTCCTCAGATGTAATCTCCTTTGCCCGGATGAAAGGCCTAGTCATAACGGACCATCTCCTGCTCATGGGGCCTCTATGGAGCAGGTCTGTAGCTTAGAAGGAGATTACAATGGATTTACCACTGATCTCACACACTCCTTTGCAACTCCCCCACCCCCTGCTACCTTTGCCTCCCAAAAGTAGCGCTCTGTGTGTGCTCCGGCCAATTGTCACCAGCTTTGTCAAAGTTAGATGTGAAGCAGCGTTGGGAATGAAAGCTTAAACCTAAAAGTGGGAAACCTGCTTTGCAGGTCGATCCGATGGAGATGAAATTTCTGATCAACAAAACAACACACGATGGCCAGCTAGCGACCCTTTCTCTTGGCTCGGCAGTTAAATTGAAATCTGGGTCACTTTATGATAATGGGGCCGAAGATGGAGCCATAAGGATGAGGTCACACTGGGAATCGTTCAAATTCTGCTCATGACACACCCACTTTTCTCCTCCGAAATGCAATATAGGTCAGTCCTGCAAAGATCTGTGCAGCACATACTGAGAAGGGTGTGTGTGTGTGTGTGTGTGTGTGTGTGTGTGTGCGGCGGGGTGGGGGCTGGTGGGTTATAAATTATTAATGCAACCAGATAGCTGGGTGAAATAATCTGCTGTTTGTGTAACAAATGAACAAGGTGAGCAGCACCTACATGTGCTTGCAGCAACAGACAAGGCTTAAGATGGAGGTGATTAGTCATATTTATCAATACAGACATCTGGAATCCCCTTAAGGACGAACTTACAGTTTCATCACTGCACTTGGGTGAATTTGTCATGACAACTGCTTACTTGGCATCCACCGATCGGGCTGCAACACTTTCTTCGACAAACTGATTTCCCACAACGTTGTTTAGATGGAAATGCAAAGCAGATCAGATTTCGCTTTGCTTTGACATTACAAGGAAACTTTTTTAATTGGTCGTGTCTGCAAAACTGTCCGTGTGTTTCATTAGATACCCTACAATATGGCACCTATATGTATGCTTATGTTATAGCCAACGTAAAGTAATAAAAGCACCTAGCAACACATTTTTCCTCAACGCAATAGGACTCTGTTGGTTTGGTTATTTCACATGACAAATTTTCTATTGGTGCTTTTGTCTCCAAACTGGTTTCAAGTGGACTGGGCTCTGTTGGAGAGGAGGGGTTAGGGATGAGGGGTTAGGGTCAGCTCTTTTACAAGCTCTGTTACGAGCTTCTGTACCTGTTCCCAAACGGTAGTTGAGGGTTTCTATCACTCATCTCTTGAAACTGAAATATATTTACCAGGGAATTATTAGTATTCTAACAACACTTGCTATTAGAATTCATATGCTTTTTGATTAAAACCGAGTTAAACAATAATTACTTAGATTTTCTTACCAGCCCAGGAGACTCAGCACATTGTAGCTGTTGGTATCCATGATATCCAAAATGCTGTTGATGCTGCTGACTTTGTGGGTCAAATATTGCATCAGTATTGCATCACAAGTTTCTCAGGCTAAACAATCTTAATGAACATGGTTTCTCACTGCCTTTACAAATAATCTCTAATGATAAGGTTAAACCGAGGGTTAACTCACATACTTTGCTAACCAGTCCATCTACACCAACATCACACCACTTCACCAAGTCATAAGTCACTGCTGCAGGTCACTTGTTCCTTCAACATTAACAGGCATTAGTTAGTAAGTTAGGCATTTTTAACTAATGGCGTTTGTTTTATTTTTTAAATTGTCACTGATAACTCTCTATTTTTTATTTGAGTTTTTTCTCGTTCACATGCTGCTTTGTTGGTTTTTCATCTCTTCCTTGATTTGGCATTTGATTGGATTCACAACTGTAATTTCATTGTGACGGTGAATGACAATAAAGTTCCACAATTAATTTTGGCAATTTCTTATTCACAACATTGCAGATTGCAGATTGGTCTTTACACGTTGCAATGTAATGCTCCAACTGTGGTTGCAGGACAATTATGTACTGATATAAATCAACCAGTGAAACTGCATCAAAGATCCAGATGGCTCTTCCGTGCAGTTAGTGAGAGTTTTATTTTGAAACATTAATATCTTTACCTGTTGTATTCCTCATTTATGGGTGAATGACTTGCACCCTTTTCCCACTCTAGCACATCCCTGCTCTCTGCTCCTGTGTCTTTGTTTATCTTCAGCTATTTGCTCTAATGTTTAATTACCTCATTTCATTTATTCAGACAATGGAACACGCTGCCTAACGTCTCTGTAACAAGGCTATCTGATGTGTCAGTGTCAGAGTGTCTTTACAGGCTTGAGAAGACTATGCTATCAAGTTCATAAAGACCTAATTTCTATATTTTGTAAGGATGCTAAATCAATTTTGACAGATACTTACACTGTATATATGTGTTTGCTATTGTATTTCCATTTGTTTTGCACGGTGACCGTTAATAAAGATGAATGCCATGACATGTCCCAAATGTGAATTCGAATCATCTTGATCACACCCCTGGTGGCTAGCTGCAGTATAGGTCATAAACCCCGCCTCTTCCATGTTAGCAGATGGACAACAATTAATAAAAATCAAACATTAAATAATTTTTTTTTGTGTTTCATGTAATTTTAGGTAGTTCTTATCACACTGATGTATTGTCAAGTGTTCATGTTTCTCATAAGTTTGGTTTTAATTAGTTATTTGATACTTTAAACATGTGATAATTTAAAAGCTGACTCGCGATTTGTGAAACGCATGTATCGGTGGGACATTGATACCGTGGCTCCACACCACAATCCCTACTGTGCAGACTTTGACTCCAAATGACGTCAGTAGCACAAGATGGCATTATCTGAGATATTTTGAATATTTTGGGAGTGACTTTGCATGTTTCATAAAGTGCCCACATTTCATCATATTTCCCCACCTTCTGTGTGAAACACTGATTTAGGTCTTGGCCTACCTGAAAGGCATAATATGGACTTGGCAGTTTAATTTTGTTCATCTTTAAACGACCCTGTCTACATCAGATAAAACAGAGATTGTTATTTGCCCTAATGCATGCCAGTACAAAATTAACTGATTATCAATTCATCAACCGGTAATAAAGATAGAATGAACCGCAGCAGCCCGAAGAGCCAGAATAAATGAAGCAGAAGTAATAGTGGGCTTGAGAAGGAAAAATCCTTACTTTCATTTTTCTCAAATGAGGCATGCATTTAAATCATGCCCTTGAATTTGTGTAACTGAATCTTTCACCCACCTTTAGAAATACATTTGTAAATTTCCTTTTTATTCTGACGTCTTTATCTAGATAGTGGTGATAATACAGGGATCCATTTCATTCTTATTTTTGTAAGATTGGCCTCTTTATGCTCGCGGCATAGAAATTTCCACAAAACTGTTTTTGATGCTCCCACTCAGCCATTTGATACGGCCTCTTCCCTCTGATAACCCACAGAGGTCTGCAGCAGTTTCCTCTTAATTATTATACTTACTGTCAAAGAGGGAGGGAAGATTTTGGAGGAGGAGATATATATATATATATATATATATATATATATATATATATATATATATATATATATATATATATATATTACTAAAATTAAACTTGGAAACAGCCTTGACTGTGTGACAGAAAGATAGATTCAAAAATAGATTTTTGTTTTCATTATTGACCTACAGTATGCATGCTGTGTATGAAGTTGAAGTATGTAGGCTTTTGTTGTTGCTTGTGTTTTTAAAAACAGGTCAAGGTTTATAGCAAACATAGGTCCTCTTGAGCACTCCACCAAGCGTCACCTTGTACAATGGAGCAGCTGGAATTAAATGTGTTAACCTGGCACACAGGCTTCCCTGAAATGTATTGCTAACCACTGGCAATCCTGCATCCAGAAATCACTAAAGTTGGAGACTTGTGAACCCTTCAACTTCACTAGACCTACTGAAAAGGTTAGTGCAGTTACTGCAGTTTATAACTGTGGTGTGCGACAGGTTGTAACCAGAATATTGGTACTTAGGATTCTTAATATTAAATATTCATTTTACTATATTTGTCTTTGAATTTAAACCCACTTCAATGGTCTAACCAGTGTTAATCTTTACTGTGGTATTCTGCCTCTTCTCTTGTGTTTGAGAAATGTCTAGCTTCTGACGCTCTGGGGGGGGGGGCTGACCCCCAGGTTTGAACCACTGGTCTAAATCTGCTCCTGAAAGCACCAAGAATGCAATTCCATTGGAAAAATGTGTTGATTTGGCCTAAAAATGACTGTAACTTAAGACCCTGAAAACTATCGGCCTTTAAAACCTCCCCTTGTGTAATTTATGTGTGAATATAACAACCTTCTGAGTCGTTCCTAAGTTCCCAAATTCTTAGAGACAATACCCAGCAAAGGACATGCCTTCAGGATCTTCAAAGATGATTACACTGTATTCCAGGGGGGCAACTTCAAAAGATTAATGTAATAAATCACTAATTCTGTTTGGTAATTAGCAAAGTAATGACCTAGTAAATGTATTCATTATTGTATTTATTTTGAATTTTATAATTAACATTCATTACACTGTCCAATTAACTGCATCTCGTAAAAAAAATGCGGACTCAGTTCAGTCTACACAACTTATGACAGATTGATCAGGTTCAGCCCATCATAGATGATAGCTTCATATCAGGTAAAAACCAGAAAAAACACTAAAATGGTGTTTTCACATGACGGCAGCGACAGTCATCCGCTTGCAGTTTTCATCTTTTTATTTATATTTAAGCTGGACTTCCCAGTATGAGTGCCACCAGCACACTGAATTATTTATGTACAGTGCCACTAACAACTGGCCTAAAAAAAAAAAAAATTCTCCCCATATGCACGAGTCCAGGCCACATCTGAATACTGATGGAACGCGAGTTCAGCAAGGACATGAAGTTGTGGCTTCACTCTTTATTTTATCAACCATAATGAGGCAACAGAATTCACTGTCACAGGAGCCGGCTTGAAAAGTTAAGGGTCACCATAAATAACAAAGGCTAGGACTTTATGAGACCCAGGAGATAAATGGGAGCTGCAGAAAAAGCAGTCTTGTTAGAGAGCATATGTTTCGCTTGCATCCCCTGTGTAAAGGTCACAGTGAGACAGAGTAATGACTCTAGCATATTCATTGCTACGCGTCTTCATTTAGGCAACCATCCATTTCCTGCAGATGAGCAGGGGGGACCCCCACATCATTTATGATGGTGAAATTATGTACTCAGTTGCTGCAAGGGGAAAAGCAGAGTTATGAGTTACAGTATTATTACTTTCCAGGGTCTAATGAAGATATCACTTTGCTGCTGAACTGCATAATTGTTGCTGCTTTGTGACATATTTAAGAATATTATAGAACATTTGGACACCTTTTGAGAGCCTCGGCATCTATACAACAGGTTTTATGGTCATATTGTCACCATTAGAGCTACCTTTATACTATTCCCATTTGAATCTATAAACTGTGGACCATAAATGAGCATTAATTATTTAACGTTTTTTTCATTGGCACCCAATGAGCTGTGCGAACACTGTCAGCTTTCTGGCACTGCTCTTAAATTAATTTAATTTCTTACTTTCATATCACGGAAAGTAAGCTAGCTAATGAGAGAAGAATTTGGCGGAGGTAATATATCAAAATACAAATGTGTGCTGCTTTTTAATTGTTAGTTTTGGATTGAGAACACAGAACTGATTACTTGGGAAAGGGTGGGTTTACTCATTATTAATAACTCATAGATATTAGTCATTAAAACAACATTACATGCAGGGAGTGGATGGTTCTCACTTGCCAAGAGCTTCAGACATTGTTGTGTTTACTAGACAAGAGGTTATAATACGCCCTCAGAGCAGCGCTACGTCTTCAGGGTATAGACACTTCAGTGACATGCTTCAGTGACATGCCAGTCAGGCCAAGGCTAGCTGGTTAGCATGCTAAATGCAGGTGTTAATGCTAACATTAGCTTGGCTGCTATAGCAAAAGTGACTCACGAGGCCTTGCTGACGTGTCCAGATAGCTATCACTTAAATATCTGGACACGTCGGGGAGCCTCCTCCTGTGTGAGCTGTGATGTGACAGGCAGTGAGAGTGTCAACCTTGGAAACCACAACAACACTCTTCACCCATATTCGCTGCCTTTTCCGTGTTAATGAAAAAAATTGTCACGCGGACTATATGCGGGGCTTGTTTCTGTCATGTTGAGCGTGTTCACTGCAACAGAAAATTAGTGTAACCTTGAGCTGACGGAACCACATATTAGCCCGTCAAGTTATTTATCTCCTTCCACGCAAGACAGAGGGTCCGCTCAAACTATTTCCCGTTTCTTTCAACATATGATAATTCTGCAATATATTGATCATAGTTTCTTTTTGACGTCCATCGTGAAAGTGACAAACAATTCCTGCCTCGCGTGTATATTGCATATTTCCCTTTGTCACTTCTCGCGTGTTTTTCGTGATAAAACGATTTTTAAACTCTTTAAACTTCTTTGTCCGTATCCATCTTCAGCCAGGATGGCTAATGGCTAACTGTTATGTGGCACACGTCGTCACACAGGTCAGCCGCCAGAGGAAGTAAACAAAATGTGTCAATGGCTGAAAATTTTTTTAATGGGTTAAATATTTCACAATTAATGCAAAGACTAACACTTGATGTTGACAGCACTATTATTTACACATCCAGTAGTAATAAAAAAGTTTAGTAATTGTTAAGAGAAGGTCCGATTTTTACTCATGATTTACGTGTGTTATTCAAACTCCTGGGGTAAATACAAATATGAATGACAAACCTGAAAAATTAGTGGAGAAACAGGATGACATCACCCCCATCCATGGGTAATGAGTGGTCAGGGAATGGTTGGATGAATATGAAAATGATGTGAATCATATGCTATTGCCTTCGCTTCGTCATAGATCCCAACCTTATTGAACACCTGTGAGATCTTGGATGGATGCGCCATCATCAAAATACCAGAATGGTGTAAAACCCCTCCAGTTGCATAGTCATTGTGAAGCTAAGAAACCACTTACAGTTATGTTCAATTTGGAATTACCAGGAGTTATTTTTTGGAATCTGGTGCAGGATATAGCTGTTTCCTTGCACCTGCAGCTCCTGGACCAAGTTAATGTGAACTGGACCAATCTATTAAATGATAAAGCTGATACCAAACTATGTAAGATAGTTGATCTCCCAATTGTCAGTCTAATGGATTGGGCTTTATTAATGTGTTCTGTAATATTATTTCTAATTCCACAGTTACCTGTGGCCTTTGATTGGCTCATCTTTTATATATTTGTTGTTGTTGTTTACTGACTAAAAGGACAGCAAATCATTTTCCCTGGACAGCTGCCACAAATTAGAGGCTCCCTTGTCTGTATTTCATTAATGTTCCGCAGTGTAATTCACTATGATGAGAATGACAGACTGTTAAGTGACAGGAAATAGCAGGCTTTGAAAAAACAGTGTCTCATCTGAAAGCGAGGACCACAATTGTCCTTCTTGGCAGCGGCGCAGCAGAGCAGCACCAATGCTGAAGGTCAAAGGTTCAACCTAGGGCCGGGCGATAAAACAATAACGATATGTATCGCGATAGACGCGTAATCAATATCACAAAGCAGGTCGTGCGGGACAAATAAAACATCCGGTTAATTTTCAAAATAAAATACCCCGTGCTCACGGCGGATCATATTTAAATTATCAATTATTATCGATATCGACCTATATGAAACACTAATATCGTGATACAGTTTTCAGCCGTATCGCCCAGCCCTATTTCAACCTATTCAACACAGTTCGGATTTTTAGAGTATGTGTCACAGAACTCAGAACACACCACAAGTCACAAGTGACTGACAAACCTGCTTCGAGCACGCGTAGCGTGGACTGGACAATTCTATATAGGAGATTAACAGCCTCGCATGGCCTCATGTTTTTAGGAGACCTGCATCACAACAACACATACTCCCCATAGTATGTTATCATAGTAACTGTATCTTGTTGTACTTGAATGTAATTCTGTTGGTGTAAAAGAATAAACTGTATGTATAGTCTTAGAGTTAATGCAATCATGTTCCTCATATTGACCACAAATAATTCATATTAATAGATCACATTGAAGAACCACTTGTTTGAAGACACATAATTATCTGCTCTGAATAATTATTTGTGTCCTGTATTTTCTCATTATAAAACAAACTCAACATGTCTAGTTGAAACAAGAAACTGTTGTTCAATTGCTATTCCAGTTTATTTAAATCTTTTCTTTTACCATCATGTGCTCATGTAACTCCAAACTACCATCTGTGACAAACATTAGTTTTGGTCATGGTGAGATGAAGCAACTTTCCACGTGATGACTGGAATCACAAATGTGTGTGTTAGCTTCATGGTTCAATTACATATATGTTGTTTGTGTAATAAGAATTGTAATAAGATTAATAGTCTTTAGCACGCACAAAAAGATTTGCCAGAAGACAGACACGGACATAAGCACACATAACTCCAACTAACCTACTGTACATAATGTCAGGCCCATTATAGTGATTGTGTCATTCATGGTCACTGAATAAATCCATAACATTACAAAGGGGTGAATTGTCTTCAAATTTAGCTTATGTAGTTCAGGCTTATATGCTGTTATCAGGTTAAAAGACTGTGAATTCTCATACAGCCAATTTGGTTCTTTGAAAAGATTTTCAAGTGAGTGAGTGACCTTGATCACCGTTAAACAGATTACCTGTGAATGAGGTTAGACTGAGTAAGGCTGGTTTCCTCTGACAGAGGGGCCAACTTCCTTATTAAATTCCTCAAAAAGCAGGTTTAATTGCAAAACCAAGTTTTAGTATTGACAAATACAGTAATAATATCATATTATCTGGCCCCAAGATTAGTTCATGACTTTTTGATCAGAGCATCTATATTTTTTTTTTTGTTAGTGAACAAACTAACTAACGGTATAAATTGGCTCTTCATTATGACGACGAAATTGTGAGAATTATACCAACACATCCTTATGTTTTCTCAATAATCTGAGCGTTCTCATCTGAAATTATATAAACACTACCCGCAACCGCGAGATTTAGAGCCAGGAGGTGCAACCGGCTGCAACGCATCAGTAAACATGGCTGAAAGCGAAACGGAGGAGCTGGTGAAAAAGACCGGTGCAACTTCCACCATTTGGACTTGGTTCGGATTTAAGCCGTCCGACAAGCAGCAGCAAACTATACTCTGTAAAGTGTGTGGGGCAACAACTCTGGCTAAGAGCGGTAACACGACTAATCTATTCTACCACCTCAAAAACAAAACATGTCACTGAATACCAGCAGTGCCAGGCAAGGCGGGGAACCCCAAGCTCCAGTCGGAAGAACGCACGACAGAAAAAACAGGAACCGATCCAGTCCTCCATCCAACAGTCATTTGCAAAAGGTAATCTTTACAATAGGAAGAGCCCGCGATGGATTGAAATTACCAGGGCCATAACTGTTTACTTGTGTAATGACATGGTTCCCTTTTCGTTTTGCACTTTTTACAATTCATGTGCGCTACTGTAAAGAAACTTTTATTCTGGAAGTAATTTCTTTATTCAAAAAATGTATTTTGCTTTCAATTTGCACTTTTATGTTTTCATTTGAAGTATATGTGGACTACACTTTCATTTTCTTTATTTAAAATACTGGAAGTATTGTTTGTATGTGTAAAACAAAAATGCGTTATATTAGGCTGCAGGTAAGAAAGTTTGTTTGAAATATGTTTTTATTTAAAGTATATATTTCTTTACCTAATACTGAGGCCGTTGCAAGTATTTTCAGTACAGTGTCTGTTAAGTGCCTTTTACAATGGTTTGCATTTAAGGAAAGAAACCTTATACTTGACACTTTCTCTTTGTTAAAGTCTCTGCAGCTAATTCTAACTTGAATTTTTCATTTGTTGAATTTTATTTATCTGCAACATAATGTTGTATGTTTGCTGTTTTTGCACAACAAATGTTCTCAAAACTACATATTATGTTTCTTTCTTCCTTTTTTTTCAAAAACATTTAGCAGTTTGGCTTTCTTTGGGTCTATGTAACCTGTTCTGAAATGGTTCTATTATAATTTACATATCGTAATATATATCGTTATCGCAAGAGGCTGCAATGTATATCGCGATATGGATTTTAGGCCATATTGCCCATCCCTAGCCTGAGTTCAGACCTGATATAAACATTTGGTTTAGGGTTAGGTGTAAAGGTGAGAACGCACCCAAGACACATTGAGGACAAATTTGAGATCCGATCACCAAATTTGGAGGCAGTCTGAGACAAACGTGTTCTTTTAGCAGCCTGAACGTGAGTGAACCAAAGGTATTTTTACACTCCTCAGTGTTTCACCTTGATTCATTTGTGGCCACTGCCACAATATCAACACTCACTACCTTACATTGATTTTCCTATTTTTAAAAATCCTATTTCATTGCATAGCTACTTCTACTGCTCTCTCTCTCAATTCATGAAGCGTTCCTCTCTCTCTCTCTCTCTCTCTCCCTCTCTCTCTCATCTTTCACTCTGTTTTTATGACCTGATTTATTCTGTTTTTTCAGTTTTTTTTTTGTTTTGTGTTATTGTTGTTGTGTGTGGGTTTTTTTTTTTCATTTCATTTGTATTGGACCGTGACGTTCTCTGGTAAATCTTAATAAACATTGTTTTTTTCTCTCTCTCACACACACACACACACACACACACACACACACACACACACACACACAAAACACAAATGCACAGACATGTTTATTTGCATATCATGCGGGGAAGTGAGATACAATCACAGGTTGTCACTGGAGACACGTGGAGATGCATAATACGTACAGATACAGGTCATATTCAAATAGGTATGAAAGAGTAATGAATGGCATTTAAGAAGGGGCTTTAGTGTCAGGAGTTAACGGGATAGAAATGACCTGATAAAATCAGTAAGGGTGTAATTGAATGTTTCCCTCTCGCTCTAAATGGCATTAATAGATATATATATATATACTCTGATATACATTTACAGAGGATTGTCAGTGAAGATACTATAACTTATTCTTGGTAACATAATTGATGGCTCTTGATTGGACAGTGCTACATGTTTTTTTTTTTGGCAACCCATTTAGCAACCTAAGGTTTTAAGTACAAGCATTCATGTATAAATTACCTTTGAAATACAAATTGTTACTCACTAACAGTGTGCTGTGCCTCCCATTCCTTAGCTTGGAGGTTTCACTTGATGTCGGGATCGGACGTGTGGCGAAATCGTAGAACCGAAGGCTTTTTTGGCGCTTTCAGCTGCATCTCATGGTCTCCATTTAGGACCTGTTTTGTTGTCGTTAATTTGAGATGCCTAGAGTCATGATGCATTCATGTGCCGCTGAGAGGCTCTGAAATCTGAGCTATGTGGGAGTTGGCTGCTCTTCTACAGGGCTGCATTGATGAGAAAATCCAACCCAGACGACAGAGAATAAACAATGACGACGGAAAGGACGACACACTTTGCAAATGGTTTAGTAGCAAATTGTTAATATAATAATCTATGTCATGTGGGTCATGAAGAACAGTGAGTAGACTCTGATTTTAACTGTTAAATCAAGGTACATTTTATATGACCTGTGTGGTGCAGCAGGCTAATCCCATGAACATATCATTCTCTGCCCCCTAGTTAGCGTTCAAAAGGTTTGTGTGTGTGTGTGTGTGTGTGTGTGTGTGTGTGTGTGTGTGTGTGTGTCAGGGGGGAGATCATAGCCAGCAGGGAGGCAGTTGATGCCCTCCAGGGACGTGAGCCTTTGACCCTGAAATCATGTGCTCCAAGGCTCCCAAGCAACAGGCCCGACCGGCTGAAATTCGACCCCCCCCCCCCCCCAACACACACACGCACACACACTCCACCTCTCATCTGAGCGCAGGTCACTTCTGCTCTCACCAGTGTGGCACTGAGATCTGCTCGGGGTCAACTAGGAGGAAGAAGTCGACATCATTTAAATCATCCCATCCCCCCACCCCACCACCAGCAGCATCAGTCCCTCCTCAGCACCGAGCCAGTGCTTCACACCTGACATTGATCTGTACATCAAAACCACAACAGAGGCTCACGTTCCATCCCTCAGCTGACACAAACGATTTGTCGGGTTGGGTTCACCGCAGGCGTGAGTGCTGACAACTGGCAAAGCCCCCACCCCCCCCCCCCAAACACACATTTTCACCACTCCGCATCATTCACATCAATAAACTGACAAATAGTGTTTTTGTTTTGTGCTCTTCTTGTATTTGAGCACATGACTGAACACTTGTCACACACAGGCAGCCATCAGTGATGTATTTTTTTATGTAAGAAGGAAGGGGGGATAAAAGTGATGCACTTGAGGTGAAGGTCAATGCAATTCACTCACTTAATACTGCAGTTCATTTAATATTTATAGAACCATAGTTTCCTACAAAATGAATTCCATTGTCAGGCTTTTCCAGGGACAAAATAATCAAAAGAATTTGATACGAGTTCTGTTTGTGATCACTGCCTGAATGCACATCATGGATACGGTGCAGTATATTGATTATCTGTCTGTACGCACGCTATCAGCTCAGTTAAGGTCATAGAATGCACAAGCATGTATGTAAATGTTGTAAATTGCAGTACCTACATCCACAGGTACTTTTCTTTTGATATCTTTAAATGTATTGAAATATTGTTATCCCGCATCACATGCACCAGATACGTTATGTAACATCACACTTCACATAACCTCTCAGGGGAAGATGATTAAATGATGATGATGAATTCATAAAAAAAGGGATATCTCATGCTGTGGGTGTGAGTGACCAGTCCAGTCTGTCTCTTTTTCTCATCCTCACTGAAGGAGTCACAGAGTTGCAATGTTACAAAATCTCTGTTGTGCTCAGAGTGCTCCAAATAGCAATTACATAATCTATTGTCAGAGCTCTGAAAAAAAAATCATACTTTTCATTTGAGACCACTGATCAAATCACTACTCTTTTACTGGAAATACTCCCCCCAATAAATGAAAATATGATTAAAAAATACTGCTAAGAAAACGTATTAACCCTTTTGAAAACAAACCAAAGAAAATACATAAAGTAAACCTAACTATTTAACTAACAAAAAAAGAGGGAAAACAGTGCAAAAGAAAATGGCAGTTCACCCTTACTTCTCAGTGCTATGTGTCTACACAATCAAACTATACACAAACCAAATTACTCACAATGGACCAGCAAGGAACATAATAATCTTAACAATTTGGACACCGAGAGAAAGAACCAGGAAATGCTGCTGTCAAGTCTGCATGTCTACCGGCAAGTTGAGGATCTGCGGTGGATTTGGCAAGTCCTCCTTATTGCCTTTCCCAGCCACTGTTCCTTACCATCAATGGAAAACATCATGAGGTCAAGGAAAGGTGTAAAGGAGGATTCATAGGACTTAGGAAAATACAACAGCGGTGCTAAGGTAATCCGACTCCACTTACACTCATTATGCGACGATGGATGTTATTGACGTGCGTCTGCTGTGGTGAAACTACACATTTCTGAAGATGGACTACAAAAAAAGCATCTGATGACTACTTGGCACTGTGATTTCTTAGCCAAAAAAAACACTAATATAGGCTACGAAACTGAAAGGAAAAGGTTGTCACATTGAGCATCTTTGCTCTTGCTCCTGTCAACTCAAATTTATCCACATGACACCGTGTGGCTGTGGCATCAGATGGAAATACTTTGAACGGTAACTTACACAATGACTTGCGTTCCTTCTCTGTCATATTCATTCTCTTCTTCTTCTACTTCGGATTTAATCGTTTACCTTTGTGCATGGCGCGCCACATTAAATATTGCTGCCAATCTATTTCTCCTTTCCTTTCGCATAGGAAGGTCCAGTCTATGCTAAAGAGATAGGAATGGAAGCATTGAAGCGCCTTTCCAAAGCATTTAGATAATTTAAACAGCTCTTATCATGGCTGCCGATACTTCATTTCACTCAGTTAGGAAACTTCATAAGCAAAATTGACAATTCAGCCGCAGCTCTTGACTTTTGAATTGAAGGAGGTTGGTTGTGGAACCAATCGGCAGCCGACAGCTCCCCAGGCCAAGCCCATTGATTGTGCACTCGGGAGGAGAACCAGGGTGAGGTCAAATTGTAAAATTTGCTTAGGAAGTTTCTTAAATCTTGATGTGACCCGGAAGTATTTCATTGGCAGCCAAGATAAGAGCTGTCCGGATTCTCTAAATGCATAGGAAAGGCGCTTCAATGCTTCCTTCCCCCCCCGATGACGAGCTGTTTGAGCCTCTCCTTTGTTACTCATGTATGTGATCCTAATTCACCTATTACCCACTTTATGTATGTAAACTGCTCTTACATGGTCCAACTCTTAGATGTGTCTCTGCACCGAACAACATATGGCATGGATAAAAGTCTAGTCCCAGGGATGTTTAATTTAGTTTCTTTTACATCAAGATCACCATTGCCTAGTTTTCAACGGCTGACCTGTTAGCGATTAGCCTGCGCCGAGTGAGAAATGCCAACCGAGGGCACCCACTTTATTCTCCTGTATTCAGGGCTGTCAATAGGAATGTGTAGCAAATTTGTTCCTCGGTGCATTTTAATGCTCTCTATTTCTGTGTCAACCGCTCATTGCATGCCTGTACTTTCATTACAGCACGGATGTGGCTGCAAAACATTTTGTTGCTGCTTTATGCTGCTTTCTTTAACTGGGAGGTTCGTATGCGCCTGGGTGTACTATTTGAATATACGGCCATGTATACTGCCATAAACATTCCGCTATCTCTCAGAATGACAACCGCTGAGTAACTAGCCGATATTGTCTGAGCTCGTGATACATTTTTTTGTAAGTCTCAATGTATCCTTGAGCATAAAAAAAACAATTCCATGTGGTACACGCTCACGTCTTTGTCCGCCTGCCTCTATCCATATCTCAAATATGAGTGAAATTTCCATCATTCATGAATAATGTGAGTGTGTCATGGCTTTTAGAAATGACGTGACCTATGAGCGACGTGGCCTTGTTTTGCCGTGCTCGCACACTGTTGGCACCAGAGCGAGTGTCCACCACTGGGCTGCCTGTGACGGAATACTTTCAAAGATAAGAGTGTGATAATATTAGTATGTTCTTTTTGTATCAAGAGCTTTGCTGACATTTAGGATATAAAAACGAAATCGGTGTAGTGATAAGATACACGACAGGATTCAGACGAGGCCACATATTCATAGGCCCCTTATCTTCAATGGCTTTTTAATTTGGTGAGGACAATATATATATATATATATATATATATATATATATATATATATATATATATATATATATATATATGTACATATTCTGTAACATAAACTGTGAAACTTTGAGACATTTCACAACGGTGCGTTGGACAATTAAATCTGGACTGAAACTCTCTACACTGTTGAGATACTTCACCCACAGGTTACTGTGCTCGGCTTTACCACAGTTAACCTGCATTCTTCAGCACTCTGCAGTTATGTAATTGGCCACTGGAATCTTGATCACAAACACACCTCTATCGTCCTGTTGCCATGACTGTGCTAGCTACGCTAACAGATGACACAGCCTAATTAGTGGATTGATTTGCGCTGAGAAAGAGATGTATTGACCAACCGGCTCTGACCTTGTGACAGAGCTCCACTGTCTGTCAGCGCGGGTCGCACGGAAAGTGCTCCCTGCTGAATTTTATTGATCGAGCTGAGTAAATAAATGACTCGGTTTGAGGGTCTAACACGCTGCAGATGTTTTCCAGGAAACCCTGCTTATATGTCGGCCTCTGAGATGAGAAATATTTAATTCCAAAATCGGGCTTCTCCAAAGTCCACGAACTGAAGTCATGCATAGGTGCAGGCTCGTAGTTAAACCTCCCGACCAACCCTGGCAAAACTTTGCTGTCTATGTGACTGACTTCACATCGTCCGTGTTACAGTGGCCTTCTGTGGTTGTATGCAAACACACCCACACACACACACACTCACACAAACACTAACACACACACACACACACACACACACACACAGGCATGTCATCCTCTGTCAAAGCTGAAAACCCAAAACAACACGTCCGAGGAAATGATGTACCTGCCTGCTGGAGATGCCTGTGAAGTTCTGCTCCAGCTCCCAGAGAGCTCGACCATCATCCTGTCCAGCGGCAGCAGTGTCAATTGCTTCTGATGACTTCCTCGTTCTATTTTCCCTCGGCATCTTGGGCCAGCTCACACGGAGCTTTCACACAGGGGCTTGTCTCAGCCCCTTGTTAATAAAACTGGCCCGTTGCATGATTAGAGAATGAATGAGGATCGTGGTGACAAGCTCTTCAATACAAAGTGAGGCTTTTTTGAAAATTGAAGTAATGATAAGAGACATTTTAATACACATGTACTGTACCACAGCCGTGATCTCATTTACACCCGAAAGCTATTATATTCACGGCTCCGAGCACCCATGCCTCTATTTTCATGACACAGCAGTTCTGATGAGCAGCCCTGACCATGAAATTACAAAATGGCACATTTTCACACTGTGCACCACTGAGTCCATTTACATACATGCTTTGTCCTGGTTATGCATCACATCTTGTTTTTAATCATATTTGCAAGTGTGAGGCTCGCATGACACATAGAGGACCTTTGCTCTCTGAGCACGGATTGTACAGGCATGTATATGTTTTTCATTAATATCTCAAATTTGAATCATGTAAATCAGAAAAGTGTTTTACGAACTGTAACCATGTTTGTGACTGAAATGATATTCTCAATTGTATCTGTGTCATCACTAAACTGTGGATGTTTTGTTCTTATCACCAATAAAATAAGTATATGATAAAACAAGTTATATAAATGTAAATTCAACACATCTGCCTTTCTTTCACTGTTACATGAATTTGCTTATTTTTCCGATAATCGAAATCACTGCAGTATAAAACACTCTTACCTGCCACAGTGTTTGGATTTCTTTGGAGAGGACCTGGCTTGTATCGCCTGATAACAGCGTACCAGGATTTCTGTGACAAAAAACATAACTATAAGGTATTCCATTGAAGAAAAGTCATGCATGTTAACCTACTCATCATTCATGGCGCCGTGCACCGTCTACAGTCTGCCTAACCAAAAGTCCAGTGCCTGATGGAGTGGGACTTGCACAGTTCCAGCGGCAGCAGCTGTGAGTTGTTTTTAATGAATGTGTCAAACTGGGTATTTACATTAATAGTGACAGAGAGCAAAGCCACAGTAAAAAAAAACAAAAAAACTTTTGGGTACACTTTTCTTTGGGTATGGCAACCACAACATGATTAAGGAATGATTTATTCTGAGCTATAACTAGACAAGTTTAAATCACTCAACAAAGTCGAGCCTCTGACCGAAACAGATAATATAAGCTCAGGCCTCCTTTTTTTTAACGACATGTTTTGGCCATTTTAGCCTTTAATGACAAAATAGACAAGCGTGAGAGGAGGACAGAGAGAATGCGGGGATAAGAAGCAAAGGGCCACAAGGTGGAATTGAACCTGCGGTCGGAACAGGAGTACTCAGGCGTCATGGGGCGCCCGCTGGCTCACCTGGTTGGCCGGACATCCGGGAGCCTGCCGAGGGGCAGCGCTTGTGCTCCTCATCCTGTTAATTAGTCACTAAAGCTGTCAACTCCATCTGTACAAGTTCGAGGCTTAGTCTGATCCGGAGCATGAGAGTTGTCCGCAGCACGCCTCTGTTTGGTAAATATTAAGGCACATTACCTGCCTACTGTGTCACATGCCGTAACGGTGGATTTACAGTATTCTTTCAATCACAGTCTCTAACTTGAAAATTACATCCAATATTGTAACATTTTATACATGACAGAAATGTGAAAAGCATAATAGGTCCCCTTAAATGTAAAGGAAAGATTGTGATTCAAGTTTTTTTTTTTAAAGCATTGTCCACCACTATTCTGTGAAGGGACTCTCACATGAATGATGGACGTGCTCCATACCCGTGCACTGCTCTGAACTCCACATATTATATGTGTTATATATCACATTTATCACAGTGTATGTGTGTATGTCCTCTAAATGTATGCAGTGTGTTGCAGCAATCTATGGCCTATATGCCACATGTGTTGAGCTGTGCTGAGCCCCAAAATTTAAATTTGTTGACCTGAGTGGCACTGACCTTTGTGAGCTCAGACAACAGCTGCTTCTGCTGCATTTAAAGAGGGACGAGAAATCATTTTTTTCCTGACTGAATCTACACGGTAATAAATCATCATCATCATATTGAACCCTACAAAAAAACAGACTTCTGATTCAGATTTCAGGTTGTCACAAAAACTCTCTTGACCTTTAGCATTCGAGTACTGGATCCAATGTTTACGTTGTAGCTTACAGGTTATGCAAAAGGACTTTCTTCTGGCTATCAGAACAGTCATTATAGATTATCTATCACAATTCGTTCTGTTGAATACAGATTTGCTAAAGTGTTTACATTCATTTTATTTTAAAGGTCCATCGTGTATGATTTAGGGGGATCTACTGGCAGAAATGGAACATAATATTCATATTAATGTTTTTATGTTTAATAATCCGACACAAAGAATTATTGTGTTTTCTCTACCTCAGAATTAACCACAGTCTACCATGTTGCACTGCCATATTTCTTACCTTAAGGTCACCATAGGTTGTCCTACATGCTTGGAAGGGGAGGGTTGCATTCGTTTGGTTGCAAACTTTGTTTTGCACTGCTTACAGCGATGAATATTGGTTACAACTTTAAATTGTCATTGTCCTCATGTGCTAATAAACAACTGATCAAGTCAGGGCATGTGTTTATTAATGTGAATGTGTTGACATGTTTATATGGCTGTTCTGTTATTTTACCACTCTGTTATCAAATTGTATTTGCTTTAATAATCATTATTATTATGGCCCGAGCAAAAGGTAAAACTTACTTCTCTGGTCCCCACGGCACTTTGACTACTGAAAGGGAAAGTAAATTACAGGTTAGGGACTGAGTCGGGCTCACAGAAAAGCAAAATGCAAATCAAAGGGAATATAAAGCTTGAAAGGGAATAACAATGCAGAATGTCTGTAAGTTTAGGCATGAATGAGGCGTCCTGACACTTTGTCGAGGTACGTGACATGTCTCCTGACCGTGACCTTTATTGCATGTCACCCCTTCCCTCTCGGTGTCATCTCTGCCGTCGCTCCCCGCTGTCGCTGTACAGCAGAGCGGAAATGTCACCAGAAAACAATCTTTAAAAAAAAGGAAAAAATAAATAAAGATTAACCATGACAAGACAGTGAAGGGCTTCAGAAACTCCATGAGGTTTGCGCTGTACTGAACTCTTTTTATTCGCATACGTAAATCTCTGACAACAACTGGAAGTGGCTGTCATGCGCAGTGCTGCTCTTGTATGTGATTAAAATTAGCGGGGCCAATATCTGATTTCGAGTCAGAAGGGGTGTGAGATGATGGTGTATTAATTGGGTTGAGTGCACTCGTGTTACCAAGATGACTTTGAGCGAGTGCATGGATGGTCATTAAATGAAGAGCTTTCTGCTTAGTGTGTGAGGATAATGTTCCAGCGAGGCCCTGTAGTCATGTAGCAGGATGTGAGCTGCACTGAGTGGAACTGCCACGCTACTTCAATGATCAATCCACTGGGTGTTGATGATGATTGCCACATCAGCTTGCCACAATAGCTTGTGTGGTACAATTGATGATGGAGGATGTGCGAATTTTGTCAGCTTTGAAGCTGCACTTATCAATATTATCATTGGATCAAATCAATTATTTAACATGAAAGGGATCGCTCATAGCATGGCACACAAACAGTTGGTCACGAGGTAACCTAGATCTAATGAGTTGGTGGAGACCAAAAATAGAGTTGAATGGAGAGTGAATATTGAGCTTACATTTTTTCAGGTGGACGGGAACATGACACCAAATGCTACGCTAATGTTGCTCCTTGTCTGCTGGATTAATAGGCGACTGTTTGCGAACATGTTTCACTAAGCGATAATATATCTGATACTGTATTTTCAGCTTGATCTGTTCCCCCCAAGTGGCCAGACGTCTATGCAGCTTTACCAGCTTAAGACACAACACAAAGCAAAAAGAGAGCTGGTTGAATAGCAACACAATTTGCTTTTGCAATACAAAGGTTAGACCAGTTTATTGGTTTCAGGTACAGTATACTACTTGTTGAAACAAAATGCATGCACAGCTGATTAATGTTGCTGAAAGGTTTGAATTTTACCCACCAATTACAAATTCAAACCAAAGAACGGATGTCAAACACTCCAAACACATTTCCTCTTTGAATAAAAAATGATATATATAACTTTGTATTTTCCTCATTATCATCACTTTAATGAGCATCAAAAGTAGTGATATGAGTAATTTAAAAAGATACAGGTAAAAAGAAAAACAATCAGTACTAAGGTGTTGATTAAGATTAAATGACGATTCCATACATATTCAGCCATCCAAAAAATGAAAAACCACAGTTGACAAAGTCCATCCCAATGTGCTCTTTTAAGTATATTTATTGACATTACCAGAGCTCCAAAAGTCCCATCAACATTGATCCTATATCACCGGGACAATGAAACTCTCCTCTATATGTCTTATACAGATAATTGTGTTTTAATGCACAAGACATTGAGGGACTATTCCACTCTAGGGAGTATTGCCACAGGATACCATTGGTTATATTATATATATTATATTATAGGCTCACACAAGTACACTACATTAGACTGACAAGGACTGCAAGGTTACATGAATGTTAGATTTGGAGTTTGATGATTTGTTGTATGTTCACACCACTGATATTATTGTGAAGGAGGGACAAGTGTACAGGAATCCTTTTTCACTTTCACCAGCGAGGTCTGTAAAATATTTCATTTAATTTGAAAAACTAGTGGGCCATGCTATCACTGCGCCTTGACTTTTTTTAAATTTCCATCAGCACAGATTAATAAATTGTATTTGCTCTATCTCATCCTGCTTAAATAGATGACAAATGCATACAGTCTGACAAAATGACACTTCTGGGCCAACAGTGAATCTCACCATTTGAAAAATTGCCTAACGGAATCATCCGCTGGTTTGTGGCTGAAGCTTTTCCAAAGAGGCGACCATGCAACCACTCAATCTCCCGCCTGCTCCCATCTCCCGATGCGAGCTGCCGCATTTTGATGGCCGCCCTCGTATTTGGAACAAATTATGTGTGGAAGTCCAATAGAAAGTATGCCGTCCGCTTCTTGACATGCCTAATGAAAATGGATGGCTGGGTAGCTTGGATGGTACCGGACACCTGACAGTCTATTGTCTCTCCCCATCAGTGCACAGGACTCAGCTCAATGCAGTCGCACACGTCTCCCCATGGAAATGAAGATGTCTTGTCTAATGGGAAGTATAATGGCTGTGGACAGATGGAAGACATCTCGCTTTAGCCTGTATTCCCTTGCTCAGCAACGAAGGCACAGCTTGTTGACAGATAAGGGTTGGGGGGGCAGGAGAGAGCGGTGTGCAACTGTTTGGTATCAGCCCTCAAAGAATATAGAAGGGATTGAATAAACAATGCCAGAACACTGGAATGTGCGGGTGTGCATAATGTACTGCCATATGAGTTTTTGTGTGTTGTGCGTGGGAGAAATAATGGAGGGCTCTCCTGACTGTTCCCTGGCTCAGAGCATCAGGTCAATACATGCGCACCAGGATGTGAGGCCCCTGGCAGGCAGGTCATGTCACTGGCTGTAAAAATAGCAGCTGGCAATCCAATAGCTCTGATTTATGAAGCATGTCAATACCCAGACTGTAACAATGCATCGGCCGGGAGATGATTGGTGGGCTCTCAGCTGAACAATAAGCACAGCCTTGCAGCAAGATTGACACTTTACCCAGCAACATAAACCCATCACCTCAGCTGCAGGACTCAATTACTAATGACAACTCCCGACTTTCTTTTCTTCTGTTATTTTGGGATCCTTTCCTTTTGTTTCTTTTGTTTTCTCTAGGTAGACTTTTCACATTTCAGACCTCAATGGCAGGACAACTTTTGAGCACAAAAATGTTTACTGTATATTATCGAAAAACATGGTAACTATCTATTTGCTTAATGGCCCCATGAAATGATAAATACATGTTCCCAATTTTAATCCAGTGTTCATTGTCATTTATTTGCAACAGAGCACTGGAAGGGACATGGAAGGGGAAAAAAAAAATTGAAGGTTAAAAAAAACAAATTTCGAGTATTTTTCCCCTGTATATACCTTTCAGCGACAAATATATGTCAAAAATAAATATCATAACATTTTATTAGTATAAAATATTGATTTGTGAAGATTGGATGTGATTTATTTCCTATTGGATAAGGTTGTTTGGACAGGACATAACCCACAGAAGAATAATTTCAAACTATTCTACATTGGAATATCAGTGCAATAGACCAATGTTTGATTTGGCAAGAAGAGCATTATATATATATATATATATAAGCATAGTTAATATTTTATAATGAACAAGGAAGCTTGAGGTCACCTTTAAAGATGCTCTATTTTCCAGGAAGTGACCAGGGGTGTACTGTATATCCATTTCCTGGGGACTTTTATTAATACATGTGTTGCTGGTTATTCATGAAAAACAGTTTAGAACTGAAACTTAAAAACAGATGTTAGTTGTTTTCTTTTCCCTTTCTTCTCATTGAGATTCACAGTATTAAAGAATCCTATCCACCCATTCAGAAATGCATTCAAAACTCATCTGAGCCCACCTAACAGAATATTCTCAAAAACACAGCTGCTATGACCCCTATACAAGCACCAATCTTCCACTGAGGGAGGCTCTATACAAATCCATCATTTAAGAATAGTTGGACGTTGGAAGTATAAAAGCATTATTCCAATTAGCTATGAAGCTATACCTTGAAGGCAATGATAGAATAAGTCTGAATCCACCAAGGTGACCACTTAATCCTCCACTTCCCTCCTGAATTTCTGAATTAAATTTGATACTCTGAGCAGCTTTAAACGCAGCTCGTCCCTTGGTGATGTGTGGTATTTCAAATAATTTTTCTCTTGTTTTGCACCTAAGAATAGTGAATGTCTTACAAAACCCATACCAGGATTTTTTCCTCCATGGTCTTTATCAATCTGCTAAAATGTCAGAATTTCCTCTTAAAAGCACAGTGCTGTCATGGAGATAAAGTTGTAATTAATCAGTCTTCAGAGCCTAATGCCGCCTTCAAATGGGGTTGTGTTTTCCATTTTCACAAAAAGAGTCCACATGAAAACGTCTTGGGGTATTCATGACCTCGGAACTTTCGGAAAGTTCATGGGACATATGGTTGCTGAAGTTTCAATTTTTATTTGATGAAAAGTTAATATATAGTAAATTAGTCATACTAAGTATTTCTATTAATACATCTAAGGGAAATGTTGATAATTCCAAAAGTCTCAAAATTTATGTCTGTCATTATGTCTTTGCTGTAGCTTGTTAAAATGTCTGCTTCCGTAGCTTTTGAACACAGACAGTTTAAAACACAGACCCTTTTCCACCTCAAAGAGTCTTGTTCCGGCCATAGATGATAGCAACTTGTACTTTATATAGTGAGGTTCAAGCTGGACAGTATTTACAACTAAATAAAAGCTGATATAAATAACCTTCATACTTGCTCTGCCGAAGACATTCTTATGGTGTTGAATTGACTGAACTGAATCAGTATCAGCAATTAACCCACAAGGTGGTTTGCCTTAACCCCTTCCTTTTATTCATATGGTTTGATGTAATATGCTGCGGTAAAAAAAATGGCTGTTTGGACAAAAATCAATATGTGAAATCAACACAGAGGTTGATGAAAATGTATGAAACCACATTGAAACACATTTTTTAACGCGCATCATGTGACTGATTAATCTCATGATGTTACAATGTATTACGTGATTTGCAGCAAAGAGAGTGCCCACAGAGGAGCTTTACCTTGAGCTGCAGTATATAGTGTGGTTCAGTTGAGCAGAAGCTCTTTGTGATGCTTCACATTGTCTGGACACTGGGACACATCCTTCCCCAAAGGGTCCGGCTGAAGTCAGGGCTGAGAAAGTGCTGAGTGGCACAATTGTCATATATGAAAAATGGAGGCTCAGAGGGGAGGGGGACAGAAATAGCAGGGGTGGGGGGGGGGGGGGTCGCACACATTAACAGGAGTGGCACTTGCTGGCTTTCAGGGGTGTTCCTAACTCTCTGGCTGGCAGAGCCACCATCAATCAACATCATGTCTTTTTCGTCAGGGTTTGTATACACACATTGACCCCACCCTCTGAGTCTGATACATCGTAGACAGGCAGGGGGTGCAGGGCAGAAGGTATACACCAGCAAAATAATTACATTTTTATCACTTTTTTGGGGGAATAAAATTACCCATTGTCAAAAATAACATGATGATAAATATATTATCATTACTTTTTTTTATAATAAATAATTAGTTCATACTTTTCTTCTCCTGTCTAAAAAGAGTGGGGTCATATGTTTTTTTCTGATGCTGGGATGAGGGTCTGGATATCTATCTTTAAGACAAAGAAATGTTAATTTGTGTGACTCAAATGTAATGTTAATAAATGCGGGGGCACAATCTTGTGCTCAATCCATACTACGACTAACAGTCGGATTTGATTATACAGTGTAAAAAAAAAAAGGGTGCAATTTGCAGGGGGGATGCTTGATCCCCTTTTCTGGTCTACATATCCCCACCTCTGCTGAATTATTTTTATACCCGGTGGGGACAAAATGTATCCCCCCCTCAAAGTGATCAATGCTACTTCACCAATAGACCATATAAAACGCATTAAATATACATTTTTAAACTAAGGGGATAGAGCTTTCTCCAGGGCTGCTGCCAGGTTGTGGAACTCCCTCCCCCAAGAGATCCGTGACTCCGACTTCCTCACCACCTTTCAGTCACGCCTTAAAACCCTTACAACCTTCTTCTCTGCATATCCCAGTTTTTCAGAAGCACGAATATTTGGAAGGGGGATTTAATTCTTGGATGTTTTGTTGTGCATGCGTAAAGCTCACGAGTTTTAACTCCCTTGGTAGCATGTCTGCCTTCCATGCCGGAGGAGGAGGGTTCGAAGCTTACCTTAACCTAGATGTTGGAATGCAGCATCTTTTTGTCCTTGCTCTTTTGTCGCTATCTGCTGTCTAATTTCCCAGTGGCGTTCGCTAACATTACTGGTTACAGATATGCAACGTGACTGGAATACAGGATACTGCTTGTTTGCCTTTTTCATTAAAGACATTTTGACACGGGACAGTAGGAAATGCACAGGAGTAAATAATAAAATGGATGTTGGCTGAGTTCCACTTAACTGCTCGAGTTTCAGGGTCCTGGCTTGCTCGTGCTCGTGCTGTCGCACTGTCATGGCTCATTAGCACACTTGAATAGAACAGAGCTATTGTTAATGTTGTTAGTAACATGATCAGAATGTCTGCTGTATAACTAGTTCAATAGTTTAAGCAGCCAAACCAACTTTTGAACAAGAGGAAGCTGTGGGCCACAGAGGATACATTTTACAATCTCGACCATACATACATACATATGTGCCTGTTTCTGCAGATGCATCAAATCTTTTACATCATCTAGTCTTTATTTATTGATGAAAATTGTTATACATTTTCTGTTTGTTTTTTCTATATGGGGGGGGGGGGGGGGGGGGGGGGGGGGTAACAGATAACGTTACAATTGGACCCAGGCAGGAGACATATTGTAAACTAAATGGGCTGATAGTTTACCTGGGCCGATAGTTTACCTGGGCCTTTCTTCCTGTACTGGGTACATACAGTGGCTTTAAAAAGTATTCAGACACCTTCACATTTTGTAATAACCCACACTGACAGATATAAAAGTAATCAAAAATGTCTCTATAAGCTTTGCACATCTGGATTTGGGCTGTTCATCCCATTCGTCCAGGCTGATCCCCTCAATCTCTGTCAGATTGGATGGGAGGTATCTGAGAACTGCCACCTTCATGTCTCTGCACACACTTTCTGTTGGGTTGCTGTTGTAAACCAGCCTCAAGTCTCTGCTTTGACTGGGCCACTCCAGGGCAGAGACTTGTCCTATGGCCTCTCCAGTGTTGTCTTGGTTGTTCGCTCCAGTTCATTGTTGTGCTGAAGAAAACCATTGCACCAGTTTCAGGTCACGATCACTCTGGAACAGGATTTCTTCTGCATTTGTCCTTCCCTTAATGTCTCTGCAGAAACAGGGACATTACCACTCTCCCTGTCACTGCTGCTTTTCATCGTCGGAGAAAGATCCTCAATTATTATTAATACCACTGATAGACCCTTACTCTGCACTGGACTTGTCCAGAGATTCAGATGTTAGAGTTTCACTAAAATATGAATGCCTCTGCTATGCCCTTAAATGATAATGAATCATAGCATGTGGTTGTGAAAGGTTCACTTGAGGACCCCTGTTTTTATATACAGAATAACATCCATAATGCAGAACATATCCAGTAACCGAAGATGGTGGCTTAATATTCCGGATGAAAAAAAATTCTGATTTCAAAAAAGTGCAGTTAAATGTATCTGAGTGGAAATGTTCTGCATGTTATTAATTCATTGCGTTTACCATTCTCACCAGTTCAATAATAAATAGCAGAAGAACATTTTGGCCACTCCAACTGTCATCTCCTTAAAAAGCTCCCCAACCTCCCGCAGTATATGTGAGAGGACAAGTGGCGAAGAGAAGGGAAACATCTTGATTCCTCCAACCCAAGAGCCTCACCCCATGGTGAGCTGCAGAATGGAGGGGTAGCATCGTTCCATGCATAATTCAGGAGTGTAAATTAACCCTGTGTAGGGATACTCCATCAATCAAGAGGGACGGGGGTGGCATTACAGGGCCATAGCTTGGAGGGTGCGGATGGAGGGAGGAATGCTGGTAGTGGTTGGCTGGTGTGCTGCTGGTGGTCTGTCAGATGTAATGTAATGGAGAGGGAGTCCGAAGTCGCCACAAGAATTAGCCACCCACCATTTCAACAGGTGGCCCTGGCAGTCATGTGTGGCATGAGGACAGGCTCGGGCAGAGGGGCTGTAGCCTGGGGGGGATCAAATACTGTCTCAGCTGGAGTGGAGGGTGGACCAGGATTTAAGGCTTAACAGTGTTTACACTTTGGGAAAAGAGTTTAAATTCATGATCTGGGACATGTGCACATAAATAATGTTGGATTATCTACGCTCAGTTTTAAATTGATGCAATACATAATAATTCACGCTAATTCCATCTCATGAAAACTTCAACTGAACGGCAAAAAAACACTACTACCTTCAAGCCACTAAGTGGAAGGACGAGGCATACGACATTTACAACAAAAATTCTTTGATGAGCCGTATATGATGTCAAATGATTGACATCATGTACGGCTCACTGAGCAAGTCTGGTGCAAAGAAGATCAAATTCTGTTTGTAGATATCAAACATGGTTTATATGGTTAGATATTTTAGATCGACGTTAAGAATTGATTCCATGAGCTCTTTTTGTACGTTATGAAATATTTTGCTCTAGTTGGAAGAGTATTTGAAAACAAATATGCAAACCTAATAGTTACCATTTCTTTTGGGAAATTGAAAAACAAAAGGTTCATCCTTTAACAGGAGCTATGCTGTTGTGCGGATCTTTTTTCAACTACCACTGTCCCATCAGATACTGGGATGTGTGTGCCTTTTCTGTTTTATCATTTTCAGAGTAGGAAAAGTATGTAATGATCTGTCTTGTAAGCTTTTAGCGATTTTAAAGAAAATGGAACCATTTCGATTAAAGTAAAGGATCACAGAACTTAGATTCAGAGAATCCATTTTTTAGTAATTAGTAGGGTAGTGGAAAAGCAACACTACTATATAACTTGGCCATAGGAATATTCAGTCGTTATAATTTGGGGAAGTAAAAAATGACAATCAATTTATAAAAAATCACATATTCTAGTGAGAATAATGAATATGAAGGGGGAAAAAAAGAAAATACTCTCTTGCTTGGGTTTTTGAATGACCATCACGCCAGCATGCTCACTCTTAGTCATTAAATCATAAATTGATGTTGATATATATGAAGGGACAGATATTCTGAAAATAGAACAGTCCAGGACAGTTATGTTCATAAGTGGGAGACTAAACATAGAATCTATCTGAACAGATGGTTTGTAATTTCAGCATTGTCAACAGTGAGCATGCATAAAATGTCTGAAATTATTTTGGTGAAGTGAATGAAAAACCAGGCCAATCCAAAAGGTGCTGATCCTTACAGTAATTATTCTGCCAGTCGGTTCTTTTTTTGAAGATAGATGATATGTCACGGTTTGCTTGAGCAGGGCCCAAATTGCAGGTTAGGGGGGAAAAGTATTTCATAAAAAGCAACGAAAAAACGGACCTCCAGTCTTTTACGGGGAAAGTAAACAAAATCCGAAAAACTCAAGCTCATGAATGTCCACAAAAAGCAGTAGGGGGGAAACAGACACAGGGCTACACAGAGCTAAACAGACAACCCGACAAGAACAAAGGGAGGCACAAAGACTATATACATACAAGAGGGCACAGGTAATGATACACAGGTGAGACTATCACAGGGAAACACAAGAAATCTAAAGTAACAGAAAACCAGACACAGGAGCACAGGAAATGAATTACAAAATAAGCCAGGAAATACAAATCTCAAGGTGAACAAAACACAAGGGATCACGAGAAAGTAACTTCATGAGCAATCACAGTAACCATAAACAATTAAGTTGACTAAGAAACTAAAGCGGTCATCAAGGTCCTAACTAAGGTTTCAAAAGAGGGTCCAAAAGACGTCTTGGTCCTAGCGAACCATGACAAGATATCCGCCTTTAGTCTCTTCAAAAGAGTGAAAAAGGGGATGCCAATGTGGAATGTTTCTCTATCTTAAATGTATATCTCCACTGAACAGTTGGGAAGTTTGAGTTGATTGATAAATAACAACACATTCTACATTTTTATTTGCACTCGCCCCCTCGTCAGCTGCTGTGAGCACAACCGTGCTCTTCAGACTTGTCCTCCCACTGTGGTGATCATCCTCTGCGAAAGCTGCTCCACACACTCGCAACTCTCTCTGCTCTGCAAATGGTGTGTCAGTGTCCTTTGGTCACAACTTGGTCCTCTCAGGATCTCTCAGGGGAAATCTAGGGAATGCTATGGCCCAGTGCTTGTTTCTTTAAGAACACCCTGGACATGAACCACAATCTGTCTCTCATAAGCATAGGCCGAGTGTTTCAGGGGACTTTGGGGGCCCCAGGCAAAGGGGACCTGGGGTGGGATAAGATGGAACTAGAATTGTAGTATACTTAAATGAAGGTTGGTCAAAATATATAATAAAACGGCTACTGAAAGTTATTTAAAAAGGTTTAATTGGGTTACACCACACTAATGCGCTCATCTTAGGTTATTTCTGAATATTTACTCTATCCGTATAAAAATATACATATGTACATATTCTGTGTGCACATAGTTTTGTATTTCATTTCATCTGATCATACACTATGCCCCTGCAAAGGAAATCATGATAAAAGTTAAAATATCCCAACAACATTTTACCACCTGGAAGAGGTACAAAAGTTGACACAAATATCATATTTCTGTCTGGTTTTCTACATGTTTTCATCCACTTGCGGTTTGACCAATGCTCTCTTTAAAGGCAGAAATGTAATATAATACTCATAATGATGTTTTCAGTAGTGTATAATCACCTGAAACTCAAATTCATACCTAGATTCAGCATTTAATATGTGCACATCGGAAGCAGGTAATTTTCCACTATGTTGTACAACCATGTTCTTACAATAGCCTAGAATGAAAAAAGACAAGAAAAAAACAAACAAGCACTGGCTTTAGAGCGTTTTATTTTTATTTATCTTCTTTTCTTTAAGGCCACCTTAGCTTCTCCTACATGCTAAGAAGGGAAGGGTGCGAGAAGTGATGCCTGCAATATGCTACTTCACCACTAGACGCCACTAAGTCCTACACACTGAACCTTTTGTTGTTAACATTCTGTTGCATCCTTTCCTGCAGTGGTTTGATGGCACCCACTGGATAATACACATTGTTTGTGTCAGTGACATCTAGTATTCACATCTGTATATTTTTAGTTTATTTTGGAAATTAGGACTATAGTTGGACATGAACATCCTAAGCAGTCTATCCAATGGATGGATAGGGATTCTGAAAAGTTCTAATATAACAATAGAGCGACTGACTGGTATATCAATATTTGCATCGATATATTGTCTACGTCAGTAGTCTTTGTGTAAAAAACTGTTTTTTTTCTAACGTATTCTATGTTTTCTGGGACATGCTGAGATTTTGGGATTCATACGATTTGTTGGTGTTCTTGTCCTGTGGACGTTACTACAGGAATTCTTCACTCCTTCTCTGGGACCACTGCAGATTTGTGAGTTTTTTTTATCTCTTCCCCTCAAGTAAAAGAAGTGAGTTGGAAGTCAGAAAAGACACTGTTGAGCAGCACAGATGCGCTCATGATGATGTTTGTCGACATATTAGTGTCTGGGAACCTGACGGTGTTGTCAACTAGACCTTCCTTTAATTTGAAAAAGTAAGCTTAGGTTTTTTTTTTTCCTTAACTGTTCTGTAGCAGAGGAAATGAAGATCCCTCACAGGAACATTAAACTGCACTCCTGTGTACACGCCACATTACAGATTCAAAGCATTATTCAATAGAGAGAAAGGCTATTAACTCTGCCGCTTTCTGGGATGCGGTCCAAGTCAGATCAGAATTCTGGTATGGTTAAATCCCCATAAGGGTTCCTGAGATGAGGCTTTTTTTTCCTCTCCCCTCAACGAGCGGAGGACACAGGCATAATGATGTTAGGCACGGTGGTCCTGTTTGGACGGCTGTTTGTTTAACAGCATATTCATTGGCTGTTTGCTGATAAAACTGGTGGGAAAAGCTGCGGCTGATGAGTCGCAGCAGAGCTTTCTTGCCAATATCTACTGTTTGGTTCCTAGCTGGCAAGCCATGCGTCGGGATGGTTACACTGACTTTGAAGAAAAAGGAATGTCAGAGGACGGCCTGCATATTCCAGTGACGCCCCCCAAAAGCTTGAATTTGCTTTGGATGCGACATAAACTTGTCATGTAATGAAAGCCATACTAAAAGCAGGCATCTTAATGGCAATATTAAATGAAGAACAGAGTGTTCTATAATCTATCTCTGCTTTCATTCCCTGGCAAAAAATAAATAAATAATAAAATAATGAACTGACGGCAATTAAGATCAGCACTATCTGCTCTCGCACAACTGACATCAGCATTTTGATTAAGCATGTCCTCGGCTCGTGGCCTACATCTACCCTCATTTTGCTTCTTGATGTATTTTCCTTCCTTCTTTGTTTTGTTTTTTTTTCCACGGAGGAAAGTTAAAGAAGACACTGAGACAAATTTCCTCTGGGACCTTGAGTCATCTTTCATGGATTCTGCGGGTGGCTATCTTCTTCTTCTGTGACTGAGAATCTTCGACAGCCGTTATTGTCCCCCATCAATAGCAATTCCTACTTGCTGAGATTAAATTGGAATTCACTGTGTGTCAGTTCGTTGTTTCCTGTGTATTTTTGGATTGATTTCAAAGCACCACAACCCATGTGGCTTATCTTTGTAACCTTCAGGCATGTCTCTGTAGGTTTAGGACGCAATAGGCTATCAGACCTCTTACATGTGGCTTACATGAGATAACTACAGAAAACCTTGGATTGTCAAAAACAACAGCTTGTTCAACTGTAGCATATTATCGTCATGTTTGTTGTTAGCTGTTGTGTTTGTCTGTCCACAAGGAACAGGATGTCACTTGACCCCATACTAGACCTGGTGTTAACATCAGCCCTGAGCTTCTTACTTCACACTGGCATCAGAATGTGTCTCCTGTGACCACCTGTGATCAGATCTAATTTCCCAGCTCTATATGCAAATAAACAGGTACGTCATTTCTGTTCACAAAGACCAAATCATGTTGTTTCTAGGCAGTCTGACAAGACGGGTCAGTTGTGTGTGTTTGTGTGTGTGTGTGTGTGTGTGTTTGTTTGTGTGTGTGTGTGAGAGAGAGAGAGGCAAGAAGGGGTTGAGCGCATCAATGTGCACCTCTTCAATGTGAAAAAATAATACTCACTTTGAAATAGAAAACCAAAATAGAAAATGTATATATGAGTCAGTGTTGACATTCTGACAGGGGCCACAAAGAAATCGATATAGGGGAAAAAACACAAAGAGTATAAAGAACTTACTTCTGCATGAATAAATGTCAAATCACCTGTTGCTTTACAGAACGTATCTGTGCTTCTTTCTGCAGCTTTTGCATACTGAGTTAAAACTTGATACCTTGTGATTGTAACAGGTTGTAACACAGATGAATTGTGATGAATCTACTTTTTCTGAAGCAGTCTTTTCACAGCAGTGACGCTGTGATAGAGAAGGTTACACCGTTATATAAAACTGTTCCATTGCCCCCCTTCAAATCTTTCGCAACGGACTTTTCTTGTTTGGTGAGCCAGCTTTATAACTCTGTCATGACTTATAAATGTTAACAGAGGTCACATTAAAATCATTTCACATTACATCACACATCAAATAACAAAATTACATCAAAATAATCCAAATGAAAGGCCATATACAATGGGTCAAGCTCTGACAAATTCTGGATCCTCCACTTCCCATAATGCAACTCAGCAGGTTGATTGACCCTCCCTGTCCGGTGAAAGGCCAATGTCTTCCAAACTGCCAGTCTGATGCAGAAAACCTGTGAGATGCATGAGTAATGTCTTTCTTTCACTCGGCCCAGCCCCACCAGAGCCAGAGAACATTACATTACACGACTGTTTCCATTGGCCGCATGGATCATCCGCGGCATTTAAAACAGTGTCTGGTTTTAATGTTGTGGATGATCGGTATCGTGTTTCCGTGGCCTGTTTGAAAAAGTTCATCCTGAATCCCCAGTAATGTGATTTCCAACGTATTTTGTAGTTTCAGTTATTTTCCACTGCTTCATGGCTCGACCAAATCTAAAATGCAGCCTCAACATTGAAACCAGTTAACAGTTTTAATGTCGAGGCTGGCCGGTGTATAAAATCAGTAAAGTGTCGCCATTAGCTGCCATTTTGGAAATAAATGTTTCAAAGTGAATTTTCCTATTAACAGCAAATGAAGGACGTTTGCTAAATCTGTTGTCCCAGGAGTTCTGCAGAGAGCTGCGCTAGTCGAACAGCAGAGACACAGAAACACTGGAGGTCCTTTCCTCAAGCCTCAGGTGGAACTTTTCTATTCTGCTTTTATAGCTCAGACTTACCCATATCAGTCTAATATGTCCTGCAGGAAGGTGTTAGTTGTGCAGATGAATCTGATCCCAGGATTCCATCTGTCCAAAAGTGGGACAAGAGTTCAGCCTCTGGTCTGATGACAGACAACCGGCTGACGCGGAGGTACGAGACCAAGTGTTTCGCTTCAGTTGAAAAGTAAGCATTTCAGATGTTTCTTCAGCATTGAGTCCATGCCTACAGGGTGTTAGACAGCGACCATGTGGTGAGGGATTGTCAGTGTTTTAGGGTGACGATTCATTTTTTTGCCTTTGTCCCCAAGCATTGTTTTTCATAACTGGAGTTCAGGTTCAGGTTTATTGTCGTTTCCGAACACAGTGGCGGACAGTCCGTCACGGGCAGCGGGATGTCACCTGACGTCGGGGGTCACCTGAGGGTTGTTCTGGCCTGTGCCGTGAACAGTCAGCGTGAACAGAAATAATATAGCGAGTTTGAAATGAACACCTCTCAAGAATCAACACATCTGTTTCAGTGAATGTGTCTTCATTTTTTTTGACATGCCTGATGCTTGAATATAAAAACAATGATTTTAACATTTGAGTCAAATCTGTATCTCATTCACTTTTTAAGTAAGTGTAGGCCAATTGTGTAGTATGCCTGTATGTGTATGATTTTTTGAAACTTTACCCCAGATCAACATAATGGCCATTTATTATTCTAGGTTTGCGCGATCACGATGGCCAGTTCTTCATTTCACATGTGATACACCATCGCAAGTCCATTCTCCACAAGATCCTTTCTTTAAACAGTAATTTGTGTTTCTGCAGTCGAATTGTCATAATAACAAAACCAACATTTTGCATGTGTCATGTCACCCAGGATCTAATTTAAAATGTTCTTATGAAATGAATCTCATTCAATCACTTAACTGTGTGCATCCCTTTGTGAGTGTGTCAGTTTGTATGATTCAACACATCAGGACACAAACAATGGCAGGTCTTTCAGAGAAGACACAAGCCAGAGCCATTGAGAGAGAGAGTAGTGACAACTCCGTTCACTCCAATGGACCATATTTCTTTCCAGCAACGGCACATCATGGAGCCTCTCAGTAGTTCCTGGAAGTGAGCAGCAGCGCATTAGAGTAGCAGCAGAATGGAGTCAATGGACCGTCTGTGTTGCACTTATGAAGGGTAAGACGCATTAATAATCAGATTGTTGAGCATCAGCACATCTGAACCAAATCAACCTGCTTATTAAAGCATGTTAGTATGTTAAATAAATTTGTGAACATAAATTTGTTTAAAAAAGCGTATTGACTAACTACACAGGCCTTTTTCGGTCTGCTTTATTGTTTAAATCGATACATTTATTGACTACTAATAACCCCAAATCTCAGTTCTGTCGCTCTGAATAATGGATTCTAATTGTGCGGCAAGAACTTCCGGGAACTATTTGAAGTCTACAGGAGGCACGTGACGTGCTAGCATTTTGGCTCTCTCAAAAACACTTCTGTCTGTACATGTGATTGGACAAATTGTAAATGGACTGTATTTACCACTCAAAGCACTTTACAGGAAAGTCACATTCACCCATTCACATACATTCATACAGCGCTGCTATTTACCACGCAATTTTCTGTCACATTCATACTCATTCATGCACTGTCGGAAGAGCCGTCAGAGGCAAGTTAGGGTTAAGTGTCTTGCCCAAGGACACAACGGCATGTGTACTGGCAGGAGGTGGGATCGAACCGCCAACTTTCGGGTTGGTGGACGAACGGCTCTACGTCCTGAGCCACAGCCGCCCCAAACATGTCGCTAGCCTTCAACATTTCAGACTTCCACAGTACAGGCTGGGTGGGATGTGGAACATTGGTCCCACACCCCCCACCTGTCCACCATCCTGACCGAAGAGGCTGTGAAAGCTGTTGTGCCCGATGCTCGGTTCCACCTGATCACAAAGCTTTAATGGCAGATTGCAAAAAAAAAACCCTGACACTCTGAATGAAGGAACATGACATGGCAACACGGATGTGAACACATGACTTTGACAAGCAAGCAGCGCCATCAGCAGCGCAGTGTACAGTGACTCCAGGGTGAGAAATAATGCACTTTCTTTAACTATTCATCATCCCACTGACACAGAGGACAGTGTGGACGCCTCCAAATTAGACTTGACACAATCTGGTTGTTTGGCAAAAGTTGAAATGCAACAGCAGGCATGGACCTTGAAGTGTGCAGACAACTGCTCATTGGTTCAATTCCCTAAAGGCGCCGCTGCTGCTTGAATTCATCAACAAAATATCTTTTGGGGCAAAAAAAAGTCCCTTTTCATCTGTGGACGAGTTGCATCAATCTGCTGCAGACGCCAACACGGGCCCTTTACTGGATAAACCCCAACCCTAAAAGTTTTGAAGTCAATCTCTCAGGGATTCTACGGTGAAAAAAACCCCACGCAGCTCACACTCACTGTCTACTCTGAGTTCTGCTGTATGAAAGGGGGCTGGGGGGAAAGAGGGGGTGGGTAGTTGGAGGATCAGGCCAATTGTGTGTCACATCAATCAGGGGAACGTTCATCCAGCAATCAGTCAGTGAGCCGGTGGTGGCACGGCCATCAATAAGGCAGGCTGACAGGGGTCCTGGAGACTGTAGCGGCCCTCTTCCTCCCAGAGTGTGCCCCCCCCCCCCCCCCCGACGCACAGATATTCTACAGATAGAGTGGAAAGACCAAACCTCTCAGATCAATACCAACTCCCAAGTCAAACATCCCTGCTTCTTATTCAAGTGGTTTTTGTTGTTTTTTGGAACAAGACATTTGGCCAGAGGCCTGGCTCACTTGCAGAATGCAGCTTTTTCTGTCATCTACAAAGCTGTTCTGTCATCTCCAAACAACTACAAGGAGTTTGCTGAGTCATCACCTGCATCCCACAGTGGCGCAACAGTAAAAGGAGCATTAACTTACATGCATTCTTCTTTTTGACTGAAGTATCTAACATTATCTAAGCTGAATATTTTTAAGGTACAATAATCAATAAATCTAAAAAAATGTAATGTGAAAGTTGTGAGGAGAATTTTAGCCTCTTTTAGCTCATTGTTTGAGATTTTCGGCAGCAGGAAGATTATTTCAGTAAAAAAATTAATAAAACTCAGACAAAGCTGCTTTTTGCACCAAACAAAACACACACAATGCAGCTTTAAAGCAACTATTTCCCTTTTGGAATAAGATACTTTTAAAATTAAAAAAAAATATATATATATATATATATATATATATATTTTAGGCAGTAATACACTGGCTGCAGTCTTTTTTGAAAATACTTTTTTTTTTTGCATTTGAAAACAGCTCAAATAAATTTGATTCAGAGATTTTGTCGGAGTTTGCTTTTCACATATGACGAATGCAGCAGGAGATTGTCAGAGTCGGACACACACACCAATAGGAAAGTTTCCCCGCCGATATTTCACAATGGTGCTGGCAGGAATTGTTGACAAAACAATTTTGGACATTTTATGTCGCTGGGATTAGAACAGAGAAAAGTGGAAAGTCTCTCCTGATACATCAATTTCATATTTTTTCACTTCTGTAACCGTTCCACTTGCCTAAGTAACAAACTGAATTTCTCAAGCAATCAGCTGTAAGAAATGTTTCCTGGAGTTTGCAGTTTGTGCCGTGAGTGAGCTCCCCATTCAGAGAGAACTACATCTGCAGATGTTTAGTCCCTCTCTCGTCTCAAAGCAATCACAGACGGAGTGAGCCTTCTGATTGCCCCGCACCAATTTGAGTAGTTTGTGATTTCACGAATTTCTGGAGATCAGACCATTCAAATGCCGCGTCTCCTTTCCATTTGAAGCAGCTGCCGACGGGAGGTCGCCAGAATCCACTCAAAGCGAAGTGACTGTGTTTCTCCCCCCCCCCCCCCCACCCCGAGAGAGAAGCTCCTCTGCAGCAGAAACTTTGCCACCACGCGCCGAACGTCGTCCCCGATCTATCCGTTCTGACTCTATCCTCGCTGTGCTCGCTCCGCAGCGAGGTGACAGCTCTGTGCCGCTCATTCACGTCGTGCCACGGATCTCAGTGGGAGTCCGCCTGAGGACAAAAGCGAGGAGGCCCGGACCATGAGAGGAGATTAGCATTTCACAGATCTGAAAAGTCGGGCCAGTGCTGCCGCCGCCGCTGTTCCCAAACTCAACAGATCAAGTGTTTGTTTACTTGCTTGTTTCAATACTGATTATAATAATAATAACCTTAAAGGACTAGAGAAGCCATTATGTGGCTTTTCCTCTCCCGGCCAGGAGTTTTTGTTTTTTTTTGTTTTTAAAGATGAATAACTGTCGGCAGTTCTGAAAAGTAGTTGGTCTAAGTCAGATGCTTGAAGTTACTTGTCCCCATGCTGTTCCCGAGTCTCTCTGGTGTTTGCACAAGATGTAGATTAACAAAGAGATTTATCACCTTTTTTTCATCTGAACCAATAAACTGAAGTGTTAAGTTTGTGCGGGACCACCCGTCACGTCTGACGGCGACTGACAACTGTCAACAAAAAGAAAGATGAGGATTTGAGGGTCTGTTTTAGACGTGACATCGGCTACATCCAAAACCACTCCGGAAATTTTCAAGATCTTAAATCAGAAAAATCTCGTAGCGACGCTCCAGTTTTAGTTTGAAAACTCCGAGGCTGCATTGCAGTGTCGACCTCGGCAACTGACTGCGGAGTAGTCGCACATGCTCGGTGCACGTGATTGGTCCCAGGAGATGTGTTTTCAGGTGTGTTAGTGTGGACAGAGGTGGATTTCTAAAATGGAGCGAAAACGCTTGTCTAGACGGCCTAAAAACAAAAACGCAGTAGTATGGATGTAGCCATGGACGGGATTCTCATTCTCTTTCTCTGGAGGAGTTAATAACCCCCAGTGATGTCACCTCGGGTTATCTCAGCTCGGAAACTTTTGAAAGTTTTAGTCCATGTCCCGGATCAGAAAAAAAAAAAGCAGTGTTTGTTTTTTAAAATTGTCATTGTTCATCATTTCACCTGTCCCTACTGTGATTTTGTTGTGAAAACCCGCACTTGCTTGCTCTGGCTCTGATTGAGGGTGAGAGGCAGATGCCTGTGGTGGACACTGAGCTCCCCGTGGATACGTACTCCTCAGGAAGAGGGGACATCGGGTTGGGGCGTCCCACCAGCTGGTCCAGAAGCTTTGCCCGGATGATGGTTGCGTCAAGGTTTTTCTTCAGAACCGGTTTGACAATCTGCTGTCACACCTCATCACAACCCTGAGCACTAACTACAGGGAGTCCGTTGGTCCTGCCGAGCATTTGTTTGTTTTCATTCCAACGCAAAAACTGATCCGATGAAGGAGCTCTGCCCCATGTTCTTACGGGAGGTGATGTATTTCTCAGGTGAAGGGATATGATAGGACGAGGCCTTTCTCTGGGCCTCAGCATCCTGGCTTTCAGGGGGGGCTACTGTACAGGAAGGCCCTGGGACTGTCACCCGCTGATGGCGACATCACGCACAGCTCCATCCTCCAGTGTAGAAGACTCCGGCCTCACACGGCCTCACACGGCCTCGTGCACTGTCCTGGCGGCTGGGGTGGGTGATAACTGAATTATACAGTAAATCATTCAATAAAACACTTAGCAATTGGATATTTACAATTTAAGTATATTCAAGGAAATGGAAAGGAATTTTGTCATTTGAAGATCTAAAAACCAAATATGGTATTCCTATGAAACATTTTTTTTTAATATCTCCATTTCAGAAGTTGAATTAATTATGTCCAGGTAGTGCAATAGTCTGGTCGGGGGCCTGCTCTCTGGTAAAAACCCAATCTGTAAACACACAATCCAAACTCTTACAATATAAATGGCTGAGTAGACAGTATATCACTCCGGGTCAGGCTGCTCCACCCTAACCCCAATATTCCCGATACATCCATCAAATGCAATCACTAGAAGGGGTCACGGTTTCATTGTATGTGGGGCTGTCCCCAGGTTGCCCACCTCTGGAGAGAAGTACCTAACCTTGCTGGTCGTATTATTGGCAAAGTAGTGCCTCTTGATCCTAAGTTATGTATCCTAAATATTTACCCTGTCAATTTTGTGCTCTCAAATGATAAAAAAAAAAAAAAAAAAATCTTTACTTGGGGTTTGCCTTTTAGAGGCTAAAAGGTGTATTGCTAGGTCATGGAAAAAGCCGACTGAATGGTTGAACACAATGATTTTCTATCTGGCACTGGAAAGGATGAGTTATTTTACGAAAAACAGGCTTGACAGGTTTTGGAAGATTTGGGACGCTTCCTGGAAAATAAAAACATACAAATGGATGGATGGACTGATGTGATTGTTTGCGTGGCTCTTTATATATAATAAATAATTTTAATATAATTTAATAATTTAATTTTAATAAATATATATATATACAATATTTGTATTCCATTGCATTTAAGGTATATAGATGCAGAGTTTTTCAATTAAATGTTTTATTTTTTCCATGTTTTTTGCCATTAATATTATTTTCTTCTTAAATGTATTATTTTTAATATCCCCTTTATTGTACAGGGGTGGGGGGTAGATGCACTGTGTTTCCATATTACAGGTTTGTATATGCTATGTTTATTCCTTATTTTGTTGTGTTTTTTTATATTGTACAAATAAACAATAAATTTGTTTGAAAAATAAGTATATTCAAGAAGACCTTATATTGTAAATCATTTTAAGGATTTGGGATTTCTTATTTGCACCCAATAAATGTGTGTGTGTGTGTGTGTGTGTGAGAGAGAGAGAGAGAAATAAAAAATGAAAAATATCCTCCTGCACATCACTAAACATGCATTAAGATGTGCATGAATTTAAATATTATCTCAGTTCTGTTTTTTTGGTGGAAAGAGTTTCACAGCAGGGATGAAAAAAAGAGTTCATCCTCATCAAGAGGTTTGTTTACAGCTAAAGGCAGTTCTCTGTGCTCCTCTTATGTGTGTGATACTCCTTACTCTGCTCTGCTCTCTGCTGGATTTTGGCTGGACAGGAGTCTCCACAGCCTGGGGTGCACCAGGCGAAGCACGTGCAGGTGTGGCTCAGAGGTCCCAACCGGTGACCCATCCTCCAGAAAATGTCACGTTAAACACAGAGGAACAACAGCTCCTGCTTTTCATTTAGAGAAGGGATTTGTGTCCAGGCCTGCTCTTTTCTGTTCAACATTGTACAGCAACAGCCACCACTAGTCTTCTCCTCCATGATTGTTGTCCAAATTTTATCCGACTGCGACAAACGTAAATGATGCTGCGAAGTTTTTCTGCTTTTCAAGATTTTCAACTTGAGGTGTTGAGAGAATCAAGTTGATATAAGTTCTCTGAGCTTTTAAAACAACAAACACCTGGAAAAAATACAAATCCACCTCAGATCTGCGCCTGACAGAATTTGAAAAGTGTAGGATTCACGATTTTTCACAGCTTGCTCCCCTGTGGGAAATTACAAATTAGTATCTTCCTTCTGCAGCCTCTGTGATCTGCAAAGTTTATTACATGAAAGTGTTTTGGGTTTTTTCCACCAAAGAAATAGTCATTGTGAGAAGTGTTGTCAGTGTCTCCTGTGATTTATTCTTGTGTCTGAAAACAGATGTTGCATGGCGGTGTTTGGGGCTGGGGTTGGGGGGGTGACAGGGGCAAGAACAGAGCTTGAGTCGGGATGTGTTTATAGTCTCTCTTAGAACAAATGGAATCGTATTTATATTGCACTTTTCCAGTCTTATTGACCACCCAAAGCTCTTTCAGTCACATTCATCCATTCACACGCGTGTTCATATAGCACATCTATACACAGCGTGTTTTCTGTCACACATCATGCATACAGTGTTATACACATACGGACGTCAAAGACAATATAGGTTTTTAGAAGTGTCACCTTGTAGAGCTGCTATTTTAGGAAACGGTCAATGTTGATTGTTTTTACCACATACTACAGAGTTTGTTGTATACTGTATGAGTTGGAGGACTTGTTGGCATGCAGAGTTTGTGCGATGAGTATTACCACTAAAAAAGTTGTTCGTACAAAAATTGTCCTGCCACATGACCCACATGTCCCCAGCATTTTTTTGCACCAATCAGAGTTTAGCAAAGTTTGAGTTTGAGTTTTAGTGAGATTAATGTAATGTTATAGTCAAATTTAATTTAATACAAGTGTTTAATGTTCTGAGCAGCACAATTTTTTTTTTAAAATCCTTTCACCTGCATTGTACTGGGCTGAACGCAGAAGTCGCACACTTAAATCCAGATGGATCCTGGAGGTGACACATTACTAGACTGATATCAGCAACACTTTTCCAGAGATGAGTGGCAATCGAATACATATTTTTATTCAAACCTCTGTCTCACTATCACAACTTTTCACTTTATTCCAAGAGAAACTGCTACTAAACATCACTTCTTCTTCTTTTTTCAACTTCAAAACTTGATAACACCAGGCCCACATGTCCTCGCACAGGAGAAGGCTGATTAGCAGAGCCGATATTCATTTGACCAGCTGTACGTGGATAAAACCTTTAGGAAGGCTTTACAATATGAAGAAGAGTGATGGATGAGTGACCAGGAAACGTCCCAGCAGGGGGGCGTGACGTGGCCGACAAGGCACAGGTGCCCCAGCACAAACACACTGCGCTGTCCCATCCATCGTGTGCCCCGGTCAGTCGTCCTAAAGTCCACTTCATCACGCCCTGACAATGGGACAGACTCGCTCACTGTTTGAGTGCACTGGCCTGGGACGGGAGTGGAGTCCTCCATCAGTCTCTTTTACAAGAGACCCATGAGCAGTTGGAGCCGACACAACTCTTACAGTGTAGGTTAGATGACAAAAAGAGGAAATTAAATGAGTTCCATGCAAATAGATGTACAGGTATAGACAACAACAAAATAATCATCTGGTCATTAAGTTTTGGTTTTATGTGAGAAATTTTTCTAACCTACCAAAACTACTAGATCTACACACAATTGTACACAAACAGAAGAGTAAAAATTACTCTTTTGGTGGCTATCATGTCTCTATGCATCTTGCTAACTTTGTACTCACAATCTTTATTAGATATTTAGGAAAAAACAATGTATATATATATATATATATACATTTATATATCTATCTATATATGAAAGTCAAATCTTAAATTTTGCACACCCATATTGTAATCTTTTCTCTGAAAACTGACTTACTATTTTTTTAATCTGTAGCATAAGAAACTCCCCTCTTCAGCTCTGGCAAACCTGCTTGTTGACGTAAATGTCGCCACTGACTCCATATTTCAAACTCTGGTATACTGGAAAACAAAGAGAGATCTACCTGGTGGTGATAATTTCAAGTCAGCATTGTGTCAACCCGTTTGGCGAAGGGCATGGATGTACAGTAACAGACTAATATGTAAAAGTCCAACATTCACACTTTAAGCCACAGACATGAGACTGATTTATTTAATGTCTCTCTAAGAAAGCAAGTACACATCCCACAAATGTTGAACTATCCCTTTAAGGACATTATTCACTTCCCGCATAGACTTTTTTAAACTTTGGATTATGAGACAACCAGATAACCTTGGAGGAACAGAGCTACTGTACTGACAGGCCATGATAAGCGAGCAAATCCGGATAGCATAGCCCCTGCTACATGCTACAACAGTTAGCACGGCCTAAATAATCAAGCCTTTGCCATAATATTTCACAAACGACGGCATGTCTTGTTGCAGCCTATTGAAAATACAATCCTTTGTGAGTCCCTGGGATATTCTTTGTGTTGTTACTTCTCCAGGAAGCAGTTGGTTAACACCTTCCATCTAATCTGTTCACTGAGAGTAACAAACTCTCAACGCTTCATCTCGCAGCTCATTTGGGGAACATTTGGGATGATTACTTGTGTGGGAGGTGGTAATGCAATTATACCTCTACACGCTGCGGTGCTCAGGGCTTCGAGACTGACATTAGACTTGATGGATACAGCCATCAAACACATTCTCATGATTGTCATGTGGCAGTCAGGAGTTCCCTCCCACTCAATCTTAGGTCCCAAAAGGGATCCATTACATTCACTTTTACACTTCCTGAATTATGAGTGGTGGATATAGTTTGCGCTGGATAATGAGGTAAATAAAATTAAAGCAGAAAACTACTGTCGTAAATGTTTGTGTGCCTTCTGCTGTGTTATAATGAGCGCTATTAATCAGATGCAAGGAAACTATAATCTTTTGCATCCTTACCCGCTTAATTGACACAAATTATCAAGTTTGATTTAATGACTTTCTGTCTCTGGCAACTTTTACAGTGTTGACTGCCACTTGCGACTCCCAGACTTTGACGTGTGCTCAGTTGGAGCGCTCCCCTTCAGTTGCTGCTGTTGTCATAGGCAGCTCCTGCAAATTCCAGCAAAGAGTTGGATCACACAATTTGTTCCAGATTGTCTGTGCGGCATTTTATTGGGGGAGCAGTCCGGCGTAGCGATTTTGCAAACTCAGCGCTCTCCTCCGGCGCTATGGGAGGTTTGCCACAGAGGCTGAGCTGTTTGTATGCACTCACGGGTCCTTTTGAAGTTCTGTCTCTCGCTCCCACACACACATAAAACACACTTTCTTCTGGTCATGTCAAAGCAAATAAGAAGCCGACATGATGATGGTTTTTCCTTAGATACTGCGGGATGTTTTTTTGTTTTTTTATGAGCCTGGTTTTTCAGTCAGTGAGAACATGCTCGTCTATGTTTTGTATCAGTGCTCACAGTTCTTTGTTAGAGAACAGTGATGCACATCTGAGTCATGCCATTCCTTCATGACCATGGGCACACACCACCAAAGCACCAAATGTGAATATAGTCCCAAATGAATGCCTGTTTTTTTTCCACCTGTCTCAGTCAATTTCTCATTTTCTTTAAGAAATAACAATACATACAACATCCAAACCCCCCATTAAGAAAATCTCAGTTGCAAAATGTAGTTACAAAGCTTGCACAGTTCCCCAGCAAATGCACTATTTCTTATGTTTGGGTAACATTTGTAAGAGGAAATTACTGCGACCAATTAAAAAAAAAAAGACAGAAACTATACAGGTGTGGCTTTTTAACAACACATTCCTGTTACATACAGATGCTTGTTCAGATCCCCTTTAGCGTCATCTGTCAACATGCAGGTAGTCTGGGAAGAGAGCTCCAAAAAGTATGAAATGTAATTTTAACCGTTTTATTTTTATTATTAACATAATGAAGATATGGTGTTAATTCATGTATTGGACAAGTGGAAATTGTGTTGAAACTGAACGTTTCAGTAAAGTCATTTGTTTTCCACCAAAATATCTGATCCTACTGTACAATATGTAGTCGCTTCAGCATTATTACACAGAACAAAAATGAATTAAGTTTGTAATGTTAACACAATTTATAACTTAAATATGAAAATACATATTTTTTTCTGTATTACCGATTTTTTTTTTTTTTAGTTGGCAAACTATTTCGGTGCATAATTAGGTTTAAGCATTCTCCCCATCTGATTAGAGAAAGATCATGGTCTGTAAAAAAAAAAGATATTTATCTTCCGATGGGCGTTCCAAAACTTTTGACAGATCGTCTTCAGTAGGAACCAGTGGGGCTGGCGAGATCCACAGACAGGGTGAGAACGTCAGAGAGTATGCAGAGACACATTAAACATGTTGTTGGTTTTGGCCTTTTTACTGGATTTGTTAGTATAATAAATACACTTATATAGTAATTTTTTGTGTGCATTGGGTATAATAACACTAAATATACGTTTTACTTAGTGTAGTTTTCCCACAATTCAGTTTTTCTGGGCTTTAAATGTCTTGAAGCTGCAGAAGTACTGTCAAAAGAAAAGAACAACTTGATTGATGGAAATAACAGTATTGGAAAGAGCTGAAATAATCTAACACCACCTGCAGACTCTTTTTTTCTGTTGTTTCAAGAAAATAAGATTTTCATGTGATAAATTGTGATGAAAATTCAAGTGATGGAAATGGAGGAGCAGAAATAAGACATGGCTTTTGCTGCTGCCAGAAACACATGATATCGTATGTATCAGATGTTGTTTTTCCCCTCAGAGAGGACCATTTGTTCGCAGACCCTAAAAGCAGCAAAAGCAAAGCTTCAAGAAGTTGTTAAATCATTTTATGTTCAACAGAGTAACAACAGAGAAGAGAATTGTGTTTTTTAGAAAATGTCCCATATTGTTGCCACAAAGTCCCTTAACAACCTGCAAATGCATGACAATTGGAAGTGAAGGCTAGGAGGAGCAGTGTGTGGCTGCCAGTAATCACAGGACTCCCAGCAGTCCAGCCAACTGCTGCTTGTCCTTTCTCTCTGGCACACACGTCTCTTGAAGGCCCCTCACCGCTCAAGCCTTTGAACGTGGCACAGGCTTCAGGACACACTGTACTGACAAGATAAAGACGGCGCACATTAGAATGCCCCAAATTAAAATATTCCACGTCTTCTCAACTTCTGGAATGACTCTTTTTAATTCGATGCATACAATGCTATTCATGGCCATTCTAGACACTGCTGGATTTGAGTTTATTCTTCCCCATTTTCTCTGTTGAGCAACAAAAGCAATGCTGCTTTTATCTTTGACCTGTTCCCCTCTGATCAATGCCATCTTTGTGTCTTTGATCGCTTGGCTCATACACGCATGAAGTCTACATTTAAGCGGTTTTGGTACTGAACCATAGATATTGCCAGCGGGTGGATCTGAACTCCGGGAGGAACATATGGGGTCAATTAGGCAGAGTTTGCTCCTGGACAGCTCTCAACTGATCCACAAGAGGGACCTGCAGAATAGGTGGTCTCAGGCCATTTGGCAAGGCAACTGTGGGCAGCCTGCGAGTTAGCGACATGAAAGTATCAGGTGTTAGCCAGCAAATGATGCAGTAAAGGTGAGGCAGAGATAGCAGATTGGCTCACTCCAGCCCCATGTGACCAGTGTTTGCCGACGGAGAGGAGAGGAAGGGGAGAGTGACCATCCGTAATACACTGCTCTTTGGAAATACACTACATCAGTGCTCCATCTAAATGGACTTATATTCCTGCAAATTACTTATCAACTATCAAATATTTATTCATAGTTTTTTAAGACAGGTAATATTTTAAATAAACCATGGATACCATGATACTATGTTTAACATCATATATTTAATGTACATTTAACTAACATTTTTATTATAATTTAAAATATTAATTAATTTAACTTTTTATTCTTGGTGTCGTTATTAAGTATATTAATATCCTCAAGAAACAGGTTAAACCTCAGTGAAGTTGCTTCAATTTATACATTTAAGAGAGATGTGACCAGGACAGTTTCCCCCAAGATAAATGTAGTCAAAGAAGAAAGTAATACAAATCCCATACCTGTGGACCTGCTGCTTACTGACATCCAATAATTATTTTTATCACTCACAGGCTCAAACACTTGCATGTTGAAGTGTTGTATTATTCTCCTATTTTTCTATTTCATATCCTCATGATGACTTCCTGTGACAGCATTAATTATTTTCTGTTCGACAGACACGTCTGTGTCTACTCTGTGTCTGCAATAGAGGTAGGGAGATGCTTTTGACTCATTTCAGTGATTGTTTCACTCTAAACTCTCACAATATTAAGGGCCCGAGCGCCGACCAGCTACAGGCTGGCGAAGGCCCTGTTGATTTGCAAAGAATTATTATTCTCTTTCCCTGTTGAGGTTATATTTCTCCGCCTAAACATAAATGAAAACTCACTAAAATTTGCGAACTTGCAGAAATGTGGTCCTACTTGTTGGGAAATTAGTCTTTTACATGGGCGTGGCAAAGTGCATCTATAGCGCCACCTACAAATGTTCACATGTTCAGCCCCTCATTCACGTGTCACCTACATTTGGTACACACATGTATGATGTTCAGACTCACTAAAAAGTCTCTTGGAGGCATATCATAATCTCAACAGGAAGTCGGCCTTTTTCACAGGTTATATTTTAACCAACTCCTCCTACATATTTCAGTTAGTCTTGTTTTAGTCAATAACAGCTGTTCAGACATTCAGTCATCTGATTATATTTAACATATCAGTCAAGCCCAGTCTAGTATATTTTTTTATTTGTTGTCTTTTTAGTTAAACTTATTTTGCATAAGATTTTATCTTATCATCATCTGGTGAGAAACAGGTGGAATGAGTTACTCTGGGTACTCATTGTTGTCTGTGGGCTGGTGTTGTGCTGACAGTTGGCGCAGGACAGGAAATGAAATTGCAGCATTGCAAAAAAACAAACAAAGCCTAGTCTATTATAGTTTGTTTCCTCTTTTCTCTCAACAACAAAAAAGACATTTTTAACTTTTTTTTAATTGCAGTTGAGTTTCAGATTTTTCCTCAACAATGTCCCATGTTGATATAGTCGTGGTTAGTGTTTCATGATGTTGGTGTCGTCTTGAACTGTTTCGTCTTAGTCATGGGAAAAAAAGATCGTTTCAGCTAAGCTTGCATGCGCTAAGCTTCGTTTCATTATCATTTTGTATGAACAAAAATTTCACATCCTCCATCTTTGAACCAAAACTGACATCAATCTCCCATCTATCTCCTGGTAGCACAGCTAACAAGTCGACTAACTGGGAGAAGTTACTGATGTAAATCAAAGGGTTGAAGTAAAGACTGTAACGGATTAAGAAGTGTGTCAGTCCAACCAGATTGTTCAATACGCACATGCGACAGTTTGTTCCTTTTTTCATAAATGGGAAACATGGATATCAAGCAGGGTTTTTTTGAACTGTGCCATTCAGGGTGACAGTGACGTTACCCTCTGAGCTAATGCGTGCTAACTACACTAACGACTGCTTGAAAATGTGAATTCCAACATTAGATATCAAAGAAAAAGCCAGAGACTATATCATATGATATCTTCACCGAGTGAACGGGACGACGAAAAAGAAATCGCCTTGAAGTATCTCAGTCAACTGAGGGGGTCACTGATGGATGAATCCAATCTGTGACTTTCATGATGCAGCCTTAGTTGGAATGAAATGACATGACTGTATCAAATCACTTAATAATGCGTTACTACAATGAGCATTGATCATTCCATCTGTCGCTTCAGTTGGTTCGTAGCTTTGGATTGTGGAGACGACTGACATCATCGCTGATGTACAGTAATTTAAAACACATACAGTAGCGACATGCAGTACACTTTTTTTCATATTGCGGTTCCATGTATTTTAAGTCAAAGCTGAGTTGAGCCCACATAATATCATGCACATGCATGTGGATCTAAAGTTGGCTGGCTGGTGTTGTATTTGAGGTAAACCTAATTTTGAGTGAAATATGATAATATATTTCCTGAGACTTCAGCCGAAGCTGAGAGCATGTCCGCGGATCTCGATGAACCTTCGTGACACACACTATGAGCAAGACACACAAGTGCACGGTCCTTTCCGTAAATACAAAAGCCAAGCTTGAAGCTTTTGTACTCTCCTAAACATGCCCTTTAGGTATATGAGTCATCCACAGTTTAGAGTTGAAACTTTGCTTTCAACACATAAAGGGATTCGAAACCACAGTTTACAGTTCCCAGCAAGGCTATCCATCAGAAAAATTAAACCTTCGTTTGAGCTTTTCAAAAACTCACTTTGATCTGCGGGGCAAAGTCACAAAGTTGTCTATATGTTGCGTTGATCAGGGAGTCACAGTGGAAAACACGGACGCGGATCAAAAATAGAATGAGCAGAGTCAAGGGGATGTCAAACCAGTCAGAGAAAAGCAGAGAAACCCTGTGCGCTGCCGACCATGAAAAATGATACTGATGAGCCAGTGATTGATCTTTTTTTTGTTGTTGACCAAAGTGTACATTTTCCTTTCTCGACACAAATTGGTCCTCATGCATGTCTCGGTGAGAGAAACGAAGAGCCTGGGGTCGTCATTTAAGTCAAACAATTTTCTGCCACAAACCCTGAAATACCAAACACTAAATTACACACAGACTCGTTTTGAAGCCAAAGTCCGGAGTTTTTACAACTTCGCTTGTGACGGTGGAGTAATAATAATCTGAGAACTCGGGGATGATGCCAAAAAGAGAGTCCGATTGCGATCAGAAACACCAGCAGAAGAAATGATTAGACTCCCAGGTTTGCATTCTGAACTAAAAGGTCTGTAAAGGTCCATCACAGATTTATACGACAACTTTATAACTGTTGAGTACAAAGTGGAATATTGTCTTTCTGCATCCTTGGGAATATCAAAGTACAATATCATCCAAGGCTTCTCCTGTGGCCCCGCCTCAATAGTTATTATTATAATAGGACCGTTATTATTTCCGGATGTAATGTTGTACAAGGATGGCAGCTGGAAATATTCATTCATTCATTCATCGTCTACCGCTTTATCCATTTAAGGGTCGCGGGGGGTCGCTGGAGCCAATCCCAGCTAACATTGGGCGAGAGGCGGGGTTCACCCTGGACAGGTCGCCAGCCTATCGCAGGGCCACACAGAGACGGACAACCATTCACTCTCACATTCACACCTACGGTCAATTTAGAGTCTCCAATGAACCTGACCACATTCTACATGTCTTTGGAGTGTGGGAGGAAGCCGGAGAACCCGGAGAGAACCCACGCATACACGGGGAGAACATGCAAACTCCACACAGAAAGGCCCTGGTTGAACCGGGATTCGAACCCAGAACCTTCTTGCTGTGAGGCGAAGGTGCTAACCACTACACCACCGTGCAGCCAGCTGGAAATATGTGGCATAAAAATAGTTTGGATTGCCTTTTTAAATATTAGTCAGTTTTCTTTGGCGGAGTTTTTCCTTATCCAATCGGAGGCTCAGGACTGAGGATGTTGTAATCCCGCACAGATCGTTAAGCCCTTGGAGGCATGTGTGTGAGTAAAGATATGGGTCTATGTACTGTACATAAAAAAGATGAATGAATGAATAAAAAATGAGGCTCACGTTTTTTTCCCCTCAAACAAAACTGTCATCAATTAAATGCAAAGGTTGACACAGAGACACCACTCGGTGTGGATCCCACAGTGTGACCTCTGATCATCATGCAGCATCTGTGTCACTTATGTCTGGCCTTCGTCTGACACTTTGAAGCGTTCGGTCCTTTGTACGAGCTGGCATTTCACTACCAGACCTCCGACAGTAAAGCCTCACACTCGGTGAAAAAAAAAAAAAAAAAGTTGAAAATTACCATTTTCTGTGCAACAAAATTGCTTTCTCGTTATTTTGGGGGGGGGGGGGTGGCGGCGGTGGCGACATTTCCGCCCTCATGCATCATTTATGTGCCCCCCAGAAAACGGGGGATGAGAAAAACGGAGATGAAATTATAAAATACTGGCCCTTGTGTTTGTGTGTGTGTGTGTGTGTGTGTGTGTGGATAAGTACCACTCCTGTCTGATTTTATCTGTATTGCATTGCATCACTGTATGTGTATCATACAGATATGAGGGGGGAGAGAGAGAGAGAGATTCCTCTTACATCTGAGAATGTCAGAAATGTAGCCCACGTGAATGAGAACAGTGGGGCATTCCGAGCAGCGTTGCAGGTCCAGGGGATAATTCTGCCTTTCAACTGCTTCCCATTTATTTCATAACTGCAGCACTGTCATCTCAGCCTGGTCAAGATGAAAAGCATCGTTGTGTAAAGAAATTGAAATGAAAATCCTTCTGGACTCAGCAGGATTGGGGGGGTGTTGAGGTGGGGGTATTAGCTGTGACTCAATGGCACTTCACTGGGATAAGATCTAATTCTGGGAGGAAAATTTCTTTATATGGCCACCTGCTGTCGTCAGCTTTGTCCCAGGATCACAAGTTGTTCTGGGTGACCGGTCTTGGGACACGGCGAGAGGAATGCTCTCAGCTCCCCGCTGACATTTAGATCTCTTTATTTTCTCTTTCATTCAGCCCGGGGGCTGGCTGGGAAGGATGGGGGAGTGGGGAGGAAGAGGGGGTCCTCGATGAGGAGTCTGAGGGATAGAAGGGGGTGGGTCACGGGGGGTTTTCGGCTCAACAAAAGCACCAGACACACACTTCAGTCGCAACATGGACGTGATGCCAATCTGAGCTCACCACTTCATACATTCTACAAAGGGATACATACAGAAACAGTACATTACATTTTGTTGCTGATGTTAAGACATGAAGCATCTTTATTTACACCTGCATCTGGTTTTACAACCAAATTATTTCCTTCTTACAAAAACTATTTTCGTCTGAATTAATGTATACATCTTTGCTATACCCTGCTAATTCTAAGAGAATGAAACCAAAATTAAAATCCAAAGTTCACTTCTTTTCCTGGAGAAAATGGATTTGTTTTCATTCAAAATGAAATAAAATCAGAATTGTGTAGTGCTTTACAACATCCCTCTTTACTTAAAGCTGCACTAATCAATATTTCAATTATAACAATAGATTATTTAAGTACTGTATGTGTCAAACCCACAAAGAATGAATGATCCAACTCTGCAGTTCTCTTAAAAGCCATTTAGAATTGTTCAGGTAATTTTTCCTATTTCTAATGACCTCTCTTTTCTTATCATTTCACGTTTTTCACAGCATCGAACATCAAACAGCAGCAGTTAGATGCTAGTCACTTGGAGGAGGACTTAGCAGCTAGAGAGTCAGGAGTTGGTGGAGACCAAAACAGGGCTAAAGCTCTATGTTTGGGTCCTTCGTCATGAAGCAGCATCTCTTCACTCTCCACTCTTCACTAAATAAATGAAAACAATCACATAAACAATGCTTTTTTATTACTGAATCAACTAGTGGTCGTGCAACATACCACTTGCTCCTCATTCAGCTCACTGAGGGGAGGTGTGCAGGGGGGTTCCGTTGGTCCCAGTAAGCCTCTTGTGTCTCTGCAGCAGAACAATAGGTCCTTGCAAAGAAAGTCAGCGCCGAGCCAAGTCTTGCATCTCACCAAGAGCTAGATACGATCCTGTTGAGTGTAAAAATGCCAGTATATGTACACTGTTATAAACTGCAGTGATGCTGGGTGGAAAGTGTTGCCAGCTGATCATCAGCGTCGAGCTGTGCGGAAATGGACTGTATTTATAGAGCGCTTTTCTAGTCATACAGACCACTCAAAGCACTTTACAGGAAAGTCACATTCACCCATTCACACACATTCACACAGCGCTGCTATTTACCACGCATTTTTCTGTCACATTCATACACATTCATACACCGTCGGAAGAGCCGTCAGAGGCAAGTTAGGGTTAAGTGTCTTGCCCAAGGACACAACAGCGTGTGTACTGGCGGAAGCTGGGGTCGAACGTTGGTGGACGAACGACTCTACGTCCTGAGCCACCAGCCGCCCTCAACATTCGTCTGTTACCACGGCAGAGACACGAGGCATGACAACAAAACGATATGTGAAGAGTGGTAGCTGTGGAGGCTTTTCCCCTGTCCTGACTGGTTTCAGGGCCTTTACACACTCTCTCACACACACACACACACACACACACACACACACACACACACACACACACACAGAGTACAGTAAGTAGGAAATAACCTGCGGCATGTTCTGAAATATATACATTCTTGGCAGGAGGATTACATTATGTCGGGAAAAAAAATTTGTTCCAGTTCAACTCTCTTTTTCTGAGTTTTACATCAGGCACTCGTTATTTTTCTGTTTTGCTGTATTTTTTTGTTTGTTTTATGTTGAAAGGTGAGGGGTATCAGTTAAATCTATATGAACTACACAGTAGATATAAGCAGATTAACATTTAAATGCATAAACATGTGAAAAAAATATGAATTCAACCTTTTTTAACCAAGCAAAGCACAAAGACTTCTAATGTACAACAATGTGACAATGAGGAAAAGAAAACCATCACATTTAGCTTAGCACCCCTTAGCTTCCTTTCATTTTCAATCAGTTGATATTTCAGAATAGGTTGCAACTTGTTTCCATTAAACTAACATTTAGTTTTTGGTGTTCTTATGCTTGAATGATGTTTTTTTTTTAAGTCCTGTATTAAAGAATGCTACAGATAATATTAGAAATTGGCATCAACCACCAGAGAATAATCTCGTGGTGTGCATGACTCCTTACATCACTTTGAACTTCATTTCTTTAATACTTAATTCAAATAGTTTTTCATCTCTTTTCATAGAAATTGTTATTGATTTATTTTATAACATAGTTCTTAGATAAAATTACATGAAAAATTTAGTTGAATAATATAGAATACTTTATTTTAACAATTTTGTTAAAAGGCAGGAAAAAAGAAAAATTAAAATCTCAGTATTTTACAACAAAGCAAATACCAAGCATTTTATTTAAAAAAAAAAACAAGGATGTAAATTAGCCATGCTGGTGTAAAATTACATTTTAATTTTTAAAACTGATGGCTAAATTGTGTGCGTACTGAAGTGAACTCATTAATCTGCAGCTCTCAGAGAGAGTCAGACATTTACAGACGAAGCTGCACTTTGCTTTCGGCTGTTACCAAAGACTTCTGTTGTGACATATTGAGAACTTTAACATTCTTCCTAACAAATCTGCCTTAAAAAGAAATACTGCAGAAAAAAATATTTTCCAAAAAACATAGTAGGCCTATTAGCATTTCTTTCATGAAGCTTTGAAAGGTGGAAGCCTATCCTCACTATTTGTTCCTATATTCACTTTATTTGTCCAAATAAATATTTGAGGTCAGTTATATGGATATTCTTCTTTCCACTTAGTTACATAAAACGTTAAGTCTGAGTGACGGACTATTATTTTTACATTTTTTAACAAATGATCTTCATTTTCATGCTGGATCCTAAAATGCACAATTTCTTAATCATACCCTGGTAAGATTCCTGAAACAACTATGAAATGTACATTAAACTATAGCTAGCATTCAGCTGGGGAACTTACTGTTCATAAATCATGATCAATTGCTGGTGTAACCAACCTTTCAGCCAGCAGGTCAACTGAACATGCAAACATAAAATTTGTCTACAGGCAATTCAACATATATTATGAATGAAGTTTCCAATAATAAAAGGGTAATTAAGAAATTAAGAAATAAGAAATGTGTACTTACATTTAAACATAGCAGGGCTGTCGAAGAAATTTGTGCTAACGGTGCAAGCAAACTCAGCACAAATTAGCACACGGTTTTACATGGGAACTTGCATGGAAATTATGGTAAAGAATTTTTTTAAAAATGCAAATCAAATGAATCTCCATCATATAGAGTTATGCAAATATTCTGAGGATATAAAATTACATCAGTCCCAACAAAACAATCTCACCTCTCACGAGGTTCATTTAGTACCTGTTGTTGAGTTTTACGCTGTTTCACATGGACTTCATCTGAATCTGAGTTGACTTCATCGCGGTGGAACCGTGGATTTTGAAACGTTCCATGATTCTGAGCACCTGTAGCTACATCTGTGTTGGCTTAAACATCGAGGTTAAAAGTTCAGTCTTGTCCTTGGAAACAGCCGCAGCTCTCGGTCATATCGCACAGAATCAGAGTATTTCACTGCCACTTTCAATCAAATGCATGTCTTCATGTCAGGTTTTGCAGAGTTAGCATGAACACAAAAATACAGAATGTAAAATGATATCCTAGGTGTGCTTTTTTACGTGTTAAAGAAATATGAACTTTGTTTCCTTGTTTCTTCTTACATGTTCTCAGGCCATGTGGCCCCATGTACTGGTGCTGTGTAATATGACATTGGCCTCGTTCATACCTGACATTGACATGCATCATAAATGATTTTATCACAAGCATGAATCCACCACATTCTGAAGAAGTCTAGGCCGCATTCTTATAGCAGGAATGTATCCACACTAATTTGACATGAGCCACATTGAAGGAACAGCTACTCAACAGAAATCCTCTGCATGAGAAGAACAACATGCCCATTTAATTCGCAATCGTCCATGACGTCTGAAAATGTCAAAAATCCTCTTTTCCATCAAATTAGCTCTGGTTGTTGAGTCGGTTACTTTCAGGATTTTTGGAACCGTGGGTACTATCTAGAGAACTACTTGAGTGGAAACTTTGTAATCAAGGATTGTAATCAAGCTTTTGTTCTGTTATTACGGCTATTGCATATTATCCCAAAAAATAAGCATGGTCCAACAATTAATGATAAGCCGTAGAAGACTATTATGTGTTCTTCTTTTTTCCAATAAGTAAAATATGACGCCAACTGATGTTGTAATCTTTTGTACTTCCAGCTGGAAACAAACTTTTCAGGCTCCAGACTATTTTACTTTGGTCAAAATGCTCAAAGGGAGTTGCATGAGTGCATTGCTGCATCCCGTCGGTTAAAACAACAACGTGTATGGTCTCTGCAAACTAGAAGGGCACTCAGAAAGTGCATACCTCTGCCAATGCTTTACGCCCTATCTCCGTATGTAAAAGAAAGTGAAAAAATATATATCCTTTGTATCCTGATCTGCTCCAAAATTACAGGGCTTTTTTGTTGGGTAAGGCCCAACTCTTCCACAAAATGTCATGGAAATCGGCTTAGCAGTTTTTGCATAACCTTGCTAAATATCAAACAGACTAACAAACACTGACGAAAACACAACCTCCTTGATGAAGGCACTGATGTTCATGTTATTTGCATATAGAGCACGAAGTGAGATTCGATCGCAAGTGGTCACTGAAGATGCATGTGGAGTTGTGTTTTAATGATTGGATCACCCAAGACGAATGTCAAGGGTTTATGTATGAACAGCGACTCTATTAGGGTATGGTGTTTAATGCAGCATGTTCCTTTTGGTGTTGAATTAATGTGCCAAACATAAAATGACGAGAAAAGTTGATTTTATTCTTCAGAGACTCCATAGAGGGATCAGTTTAACCTTTGTCATTCTCACTCGTCCTTCTTTTGTAATTGATATACACATTTTGTTTTAACTTGTGTTTCAGAAAACTTCCTAGGAAATTGTTAAGAAACGGAAGAGGACGTTTAAGTGTATAGAGGCAGAGTGTTTGTGTGTGCAGAGATGTCAATATGGGTATATAGAGGGAAAAAGAAAGAAAGAGATATGAATGCACTGATTTGTAAATTCAACAGAACCTTTCAAAAATAGCTCTTGGTCTGTCCCCATGTATGCTCTCTGCATGTCTGCATCCATATGTGACTGTTTATTGTGTTCATCTCAAGGTCTCTTCTTTCATGGCATTGGAACAGAGAGGTGTTTCTTTGGGAGCAGAGGCAGCGGCCTGCAGCCGTGGCCCTGTGCCGGGATCGCCTTACCCCATACAGCTCGGCTTTGTTATCGGATCTCCCGGGCTGAAGGACACGGTGCATCATCTAACCCGCCTTAATGCATGCAAGATGTCCAATCAGCACTGTGTTTGGTCATTATGGCCGCCACGCCAGGCCTCCTTCCTGCAGGCCACCGTGGCCAGACCCAGGAGACCCCACCGATGATCTCAGGAGCAGATCTCTGTTTCCCCTCACATAAGATCCCTGTACCGGGATTTATTTATGCTGGGGGAAACGCGCACAGGCATGGGTGCCCACCATACATCAAACACGTTAAATATTCCATCCGAGTGGAAACGTTGCTGACTCCGATATCACACCCGATACCGAATCGGCCCGCTATGGAAGGTGATAGCTGTAGATTTTTTAGTTTCTCAACATTCAGGTGAGAAACATAAACCTACAGGGTCTGAAAAAATATGACCTGATCATTTTTTCATCAAGACACAAAAACACCACGTTTCTCTTATTTATTAGTTAGATTCAGTTTTAAATGTTGCAAAAATAAATGTATTGAACACTAAATACATAGGAACTCTATTTGAAGCATATAGTCTATTCACACTCATTTAAAATGTTTTTTTAAATTTGAAATTGGAACCAAAAGTTCTGAAATTGCAGTATGGGGGATGCCTGTCTCAGTTTTTGCTTAATAATTTAATATGACATTGGGACACATTATTCATATGTTTGAGGTCAGGGCTATTCACTTTTTTTCAGGGAGATAAGACGTCAGGACCAGATTAGCAAACTTTGCTTAATTCATCCTTGATTCGCATAAAGACTGGAGGAAGTGGCTGGTTTATTTATATTGGACCTTTGAACAACATGGCAACTCAAAGTGCTTTACATCAAATATTAACTTCATATAAACAAGATTTAAAAGAAATACAAGGCAAAATATAAAGACATGAATTGGATTTGAGACTACAATATAATTGTTGGGATAAAAAAAGAATAAGAATAAACGGTAGAGTAAAAATTGGAGAGTGAGAAAGAATAAACAGTTGCAAATTTAATTAAATAAAACAACCATTTTTTATTTGGGGAGGTGTTACTGTATATGCTGGAACAATTTTTTGATGAACAGTTTAACTACAGGTCTCTGTGCTGGTGCGTTGGTATCAAACCTGGCAACCTCACTGTGACAACAAGAATCTAGGAACTTATGAACAGTCACAGGCATTTGTAGTTTGCCAATAACAAGTTAGATCTCATCACTTTGTCACATTTCTGTTTGTGTACTTATGTCATACGAGCTAGCTGGTTTCAGTCACTAATAGCCTTTTATGCTAAGCAAAGCTAACCATGTCCTGACCCCAGCTCCTCGACAAGCTCACATTATTTACCTGCCGCTGTGATAAATATAGGCTGGTTACGCTTTGTTGACCTTAGAAGGTCGGCTGTGGGTCGGCTAGACTAAGCTCGATGGCTTGGATGTAATATTTTAGCATCACTGTACTCCCTCATGTAATCAAAGCATCATATATTAAAGAAATTATATGTTTATATGTATTCAGGGCTCTTAACCAAGCGATTTACTTTTAACTCGACTACCTGATTAAGTATAGTCTAAAATAAATCACCTCAAACATCAGTAATAATCCTTGAACGCACAGAAACTTCGTTGCAATACCCTCAGTACTTTTGGTCAAAGTGAAATGTGTAATTTTGGTAATACATTGTACTTTATCATTCACTCATTTTCCAAATAACCTTGACAAACCTTAAGGTTTGTTTCTTGTCTTCTTCCCTTAGGGTTTGATATTTTAAGCTATTTTCATGGTAGTGGTATCATTACTGATAGAAATGGCAGCCGGGATAGGAACAAAACTGTAAAACAAAAAAAAAAATGTTTTATTGAAATTCATAGCACAATTAATAGGATTCATTGCACACATTTTCACTGAACTTTAGGGTATGTATACTTTCTATGCATCCAACCATTTGATTGAGAGAGAATTTCTGCTCTGGCAGCTGTCTGTGTCAACACTGATGATGGATCATGTGTGAGTGCGGACAGCGTGAGGTTTGATGCTCTACATGAGACATGACATGTATTATCTTTGTATCTCACCGCCTCTTTTTCTTTAACCTTCATCTCTAGAATGCCGCAGTTGCAACACTGAAACGTGGCTTCTCATTATTAGTGCAGTTTCACCAACAAGCGAGTGACAGCTGGTATTCATACTCTCTTCACCTCCAGTTATTTAACGTTTGCACTCCTTCGCTAACTGTACATTTATAAAACCAAAGATTCTTTAAAAAAAATAGCAGCTTAAGATAAGTGTCGCTTCTTTGTGTTCTTGCATGCAGAAACATTGAGCTGAGGAAAAATTAAATAAAATACAGTGACACCTCCTGATAGCAGTGGGGAAGCTCCTTTCACTCAGGAGAGGAGTCATGATTTACAACGCAAAAGATTCATACCGACTGCGGTGAAAAAGACATGTATCATTTCTCCCAAATGTCTTTGCAATGTGTTGGCGGCTCTGAATAAAATATCAGTCCACAAAGACAGTGTTGTCTGCAGTGTTGCACACAGAGCTGCACACCCAATTCCAAATCAAATAGATTTCTTTTTCCCCCGTTTCCCCACAGCAGCAATCTTTTTTTTCTTCTACTTTCTGGAACTGATTTGAATATTATAGATGGAGCGATCTGTCTTTTCAGCACAGGAAGGGAATGTGCCAACGGGAACAAAAAACACAAACTGGGAGACATTTCCTAACCAGCCAGGTAATCCGAAGCAGTAGCCAGACCTCGAAAAACACACAATGCACACGCACTGGAGGAAGGCATGGCGACTGGAGGAATCAATCACGCACACACCCTCCACCTGATTATGGAGTGAAGTAGACCATCAACACAACACGCAGCCTCCCTTAGTCAGGTTTGCTGCCACATCAATCACCTGGGCTCTGTCCAAACCAAATATGAGAATACAGAATACCGTCAAATTACAGTTTGTTTTTGAACTCAACTGAGCACATTTCCCTGTTTCTGCAGCCAGGCACTGAGTGCTCAGATCCGGTTGGGGTGTGTTGGGTTACACGCATGCCCCTGGAGCTTGCCGCCCCCATAATCTGCCTGATGCCTCTGGCTTCCTGGGATGTTATTAATTAATAAGACAGTGAAATCAGAGCTGTGGATTTTGCTGGATGGTTTCGCACACTTCTGCCGCATGTTGCTCCCAGTGATGCCTTCTAATGCTTTCTCTGATGTCACCACCCCGCAATTTCACACAGGTGTTGCTGCATGTCACTTGAATCATTTGGGCTAAAGGGTCACTTCAACCAAATTAGATTTTTTTTTAAAACCCTAACTCACTTATCTCATGGCCCCTTTGCCATGCATTGTTTCATTTGTCCAAGATTTTGGGAAATTTGTCTCTGGGATTTCTGCCTCCATTCCAATACACTGGAGGGAATGAATGTGCTTGGGCATAAGAAATTATATAGAACATTTTTTCTTCCTCCTCCTCCTCCTCTGGTCTATGATTTTTAAATTTTTTCCCAAAACACATATGTGTTTGTATTTGACTGCGACCTTTGCCAGCCATTCCCTTGCTGGTGCTGTCCCCAAAACCGAGCTCGGGAGCTGACTTGTGTTACCCGCACACATCATTCAGCACCAGAACTGTTCCTTTACGTTTCTGTTTCATTTCACATGCAGCGTAAAAACAGATGTTTGTTTCCGTGTAGAAACATCCTTTCATGAGCCTCCAGCTTCCTTTTTCTCTTCCCTGAGTGAAAATGTCACCCGAGATCAACTGCCGTCAAGACTCCTGTGTGCACAGGTTGCAGTTTGCTACCAGTGATGTACATCGTATGTGAATTGCCCGTCTCTCTCTCTGCACCGCAGCTCGTCTTTGTTTGTTGATGCTAAATCACAGTGTGACTTGTCGCACCTGAGCTTCAAGGAGATCCTCTTACCTTTCGAAGGCTGACGCAACTTTAATGGCCTTCTTTTGTTTGGCAGAGTATACATGTGTACTCCTACTGGTGGCGGGGGCTGGGCAGGCCCTCCGATATTTCAGAGATTGTAGAAGTGTGTGCGTTGGGGGGGTTTCAAAGGAGCAACAGGCTTTAAAGTCAACTACGCAGCTGTGTTTACACAAATGCCTTCAGATGTGAGGGCCAGTGCTAGGCGGGGGGTGGGAGGGGGGAACCGATGGGGGGACAAGATGAGGTAATAACAGTCGCTGACCCCCTCACCCGGCAAGAGAATATACGAAAACAGAAGAAAGAGAAGAGGAACGATGCTGTAAATTATTGTCCTATGACTCACCTCAGGGGTCTCCGGGGTCCCTCACCTTGTTGTGTTGAGTGAATAATGGTGGACGAACCCAAACAACATGGAGCACAATGGCTGAGCCCACATGGGCATAACGCTGGAGATCCAGTCTGACCTGCTCCGGTTGTTTTTCGTCCATGTGAAAAAATAACCAAGTGTCTGGGTGAGTCAGAGAGCAAGGATTCATGTCTCAAGTGTTCACAGCACAGCTCTGTGCAAGTCTCGCTTTTATGTAAAGGATTGACTTACCCTACATCTACATCGAGTCTGAATAATAACTTAGTAGTAACTTGGAGTCTTGCAATATTAAGTTAGATTGATCTTTGGGTATACAACAACATAATTCAAATGCAGAACATTCAAAGTGCTGAGGAGAAGTCGCTTTGAGTCAAAACACACAGTAAGTGGGGTCGGAACATTTGTCTATTTTGTCTGTTTGGTTTTCTTGATTTTGACTCTAATTTCAGATTCTATGATTGTCAGTGTAGGGATATAAATTGACACAAATATATTATTACCCTACACACCGGCATAGCCAAGCAGGGTATTGTTTCCTCCTGTGTGTGTGTGTGTGTGTGTGCGTCCACAACACATGGACAGATTTTCATCAAACTTGGTCAGAACATTGTTTGGGAGGATATTTCCGGATGATTATATTTTTGTAGCTGATCGAACAAAGGTCAAGGTCAACTAAAATATGTTGTTGAAAAGACAATTTCTATTTACCTTCAGCTGTACATAAACAACAGATAGACAATCTAAATATTGGACTAATCAGATAATAACTCCCCATCATATGATGTCTGATGACAATTATGTCAGAAAGAACTCACACAAGACATCATGCATAGTTCAAAAACTATAGACATGACCTAAAACTTACATAGATGGAAAAACTGAGGATCATATGGTAGGAATGATGTCATCATGAAGTCACAATTAAGTGTGTTATAGTGTAGTAATGCATTTATCTTTGCAACCAATACGATCTACAGCTTTTAATCATTTGTCCTCACTTGAGCTAAAGTATATCTTGATGATGTCATTTTTGGATTTGATTTATTGGTTTGCACACATTCATTAGGATACAAAATATAATATTATAAATTATAATAGTATTATATATATACAGTATGTCATGAAACAGAAAAGTAATATATCTTTCATATGGGAAGAAAAAAGAGTGTGTGCTGGACTAAATCTCAATTATGATCAAAATAGAGTTTAAATATTAACTGAAAAATAGATAGTAAAAATAACTTCACACTCATTTAGGCCTCTGACCATCAAATGCGTATGAACTCTAGCATGTAAAGAGGAATCATTTGATAAAATATGGCCCAGTGCAATGCTGACTTGTGTTTTTCCATAAACAACTGCATGTAATAACAAGGTCCAATAAAGTAAATAAAAATTAACGACAGAAAAACTCTCCTGAAGCTTTATTATGAAAGTGAACTGAATCGCACAATCTATAACATTTTATAAGCATTTAAAATCAATTCCCTGTGTGAAAGAAGAAATGTTATTTACAAGAATACACCACTAACATACTGAGCTGAATGCAGTACATAAGCTTAATTTTCAAAGACAAATATGGGATATATATTTATAGTCTTTCAACCTCCACTGACGGTCAGTCACTGCTGTGTCAGGACCTTTCAGATCATTTTGTGCGGATGATATTTTTAAATAGAAACACATGGAACATTGTGAGATTTCACATTGTGAAATGTGTGCAAAGCTGCCAGTGCTGCCATAGTATTTCCTACCTCATATTGCTTTGTACAGCGAGAGCAGACATATATTTGCCCCAGTAAAAGTTGCATTTCTGTTTAAAGGCATCATTGCAGAAGCATCTGTAGCAACAGCCAGTGCCAAAATGTCACTTTAGTGAAGCCGTTAAATGGAATACTGCCGGAATGTGTTTTATTGACATTCAGTGTGCACCGGTCCGCCACAACATTACAACCGGAAACTGGCTTTTATCTCCTGTTTTTTATTTCCGTTGCTCTTAATCAAACTCAGCCGAAACACCATGAAATTCCACACATAGAATTGGACAGAAGCATCTGTTGTTTGAAAGATACTGGCAGCAGAAATTTCAGGGAGCGAAGGATACGCATCATGAAATGACACCACTGCGTGAATGGCACTTTCAACGTTGTCAACACGCAGATCTTACTGTACAAAAAGCACAGGATCACTGTCTTCTCCAAATACAGAGCTTATAGCTCTCACACTTCCATGAATTTACATCATGAGCATGATAATGTAAAACTTAAAATAGAACCAGTAACGTGTATATGTGCAATAATAATTCTTCTTTTCAAAACGTGCTATATCTAACTTTTCTCTGGTGGTGGTGGTGTTGAACTACAAGACAATAGGTTAGACGCCCTCTGTGTAGTGCTACTTTTTCACTGCTGACTGGATGCTAGTCACTATCGGAAAAGTGTCCAGAGCCACGTTATTGTTTGATTGGCTCATCTTGATATCTTTCCCTATGCCTAACCAGAGCTGTTGAGAGAGAGAGAGAGTCGCGACAACTCCGTTCACTCCAATTGACCCTGTTGTTCCCAGCAATGGCGGATCAAGGAGCCTCTCAATAGTTCCCCGAAGTGAACAGTAGCAGCAGAATCAGAGTCAATGAACCGTCTGTGTTTCACTTATGAAGGGCAAGACGTTTAAATGATCAGATTGTATATTATCAGCACATCTGAATCAAATCAACATGTGCATTAAAGCATTCAATTATTATTTAAATGTTTCTTTAAAACATATTGACTAACTACATAGAGTAACTAGCCATGTAAGTCTATATTGTAAATCGATACATTTACTAATTACCAAAATCGCAGTTCTGTCGCTATCTGAAGTCTACATGAGTCACGTAACCTCCAAGCATTTTGGACTTCCGTTGTCGCTACTCTCTCTCTCTCTCAACGGCTTTGAGCCTATCAATAATAGGAACATATAACTCCTCTTATTGTCTAAACAGCTAGCTGGTTAGCAGTTAGCTGGTTAGCATGCTAATATCAGCGGAAGTGATGAGGTAATTCAAATAGAAGCAAAACAGGAGTTTTTGTTGGTGCTTTCCACCACTGGAGACAGCTCTTGGCCAAATAATGTATAGAGGAAGCCTCCAGATGCAGAAAGTGAAGCCAATGTGGAAGTGCCTGAAACTGGTATACTCTTTTCCATTGAAGTCACCTGATTTATAACGTCAGTAAACATTTTCCTGAGGAGTTTATGGTCTCAATTGCTAGTTTCAAGTCTTTTTCAATATAGCATGAACATTTTGAAAATGATGGTCTCATTTAGAGTGAAATAGATGATAAAGCATGTAATGCTTTGGGGCATGAATACCTTGTGACTGACAGTTACTGGTTACTTACTAGGTGTAGGTGGAAGTGCAATGTTTTCAAGATCTCATGTGGGCCCACCCCCAGCTCAAGTTCACAAACCAATGGGTGACATCACGATGGGTTGCCACTGACTCTAGAGAGATAAGGAATCAAATTGAATGCTGAAATAAACAGCTTTTAATGCTAGTGTTGGCAGTGTAGCAATTGCAAAAAATTAGGATCTTTGAAACATCATGATAGGATTGAGGGGTTATAGAGTTTATCTGATTAAATGACCAGATAAAAACATACCTCAAATAATATTTTAACCACACGTGATGACATGCATCCTATCAATGACTGTATATAAAGAAACATTATGTGTACGGGCCCTGCCATCTTGCACTGGTGATGTCAAATTGAGCTAGAGTCCGTACAAAGGACTCACAATGTGTTACTAAAAAAAGGCAATTCTTCATGCTGACTTTGACAGTGTGTTTTTGATGAATTAGATATTATATTGATGTGACCTATAGCCCCACTCAGACAACTAATGACAATATACTTTTATTATTACATAGTAAAACACAAATATCGGCACATTCGCAGACACATTGACTCTTTTAACAGAATCATAAGTAAATTGATCAAATAAACATAACGCTTATAATATACAACTTTTTTTCAGCTGTACATAAAATTGTAAAGCAGGACCGACATTTGCTAAAATGTCAGTAGTCTGATGCAGCTAATAGACAAACCAACAGACAGCACTTCACTTATGCTGAGATCAAATATTCCACATGACCAAATTGATTTGTTCTTAATTTTAAGCTTTTCAAAATAACTTACAATTATGTTACGCAGTATGAAATCAACTGCAGAAGGAATCCATTTGGTTTGTTACAGTCCTAATGGATGCCGTCCCTACTTTATCCTGATTCAGCCTCCATGTAACACATGTAAATAGGTGTAATTAGGGTGCAGAAGATACCTCCCCAAAAATTAATATAATAATAATAATAATAATAATAATAATAATAATAATAATATCACCATTTGAAAATTTCAACTGGAAAGTTCCCTGGCATTGGATTTCCATCACGGACAGTAGGAAGAAAACTAACACAATGGCTGCTCTGTGCATCTACAGTAGCTGTAGTTACTGTATATACTGCTTTTGAGCACTTCTGTCTCATTTGTGTCTCATTAAATCAATTGACAACTCAGTACTCTCTAACTGACACCTGTGGATACGTAGCTCTATGTTTTCTATGCACAAAATACCGCGATATTTGTTGTTATCATAGCTCCACTGGTCCATTCCAACAGATGGGGATGTGGCAAAGGAGCAGGCAAAAACAACATGGCACTGTAGGCTAAACTGTAGACTGTTGTCCAGATTTATATTCGTTACAATTAATTATAACGTATATGAAAAAAGGGAAATCCTGAATATACATTCAATATTTATCAAGAAAATAACAGGTTCAATTTAAATAAACATTTTGATTAATTAGCCAAGCTGAGCTGTTGGATGCAGTGTGTTTGTGTTTCTCCTTTAATTGTTGAGTATATGTCACACTTGCAGTCATATAAGTTAGACAACAACTTTGATTGTGTGTGAGCACAAGAAATGGATCAGATTTGTGAAGCTTTTAAATGGAACACTACCCGATGATTTTACTTTGAGCTAAAATAGAACCGTCAGCTTTATTTGCATGTCTGGCTCAATGCTTACTGTAACAGCTTGTGTATAAAAATCAGCAATGAACATTTATACCTTTTATGGGTTCCCGACAGAGAGAGGCCACCACACAAGCCCACTCACGTAATATCAATGTTGGCCTTTGCTTTATTTACGTCAAGTGTATCTCTTAGATCATTTTCTCTTCTTCTGCTTTTGTTCCTGTTTGTGTGGTTTCAAATGAAACAGAGTAGAAACACTATAAAAACCCCAATAAAAAAATTGAGCGAACCATCTGTTGTTTGAAAGATGCTGGCTGTAAAAATGTTCAGAGCTTGGACTTCCGGAGAGAGATGACAAAACCTGGCATGCCGAACGGCCCCAGTCCTCATTAAAACAGTATTATGAGGTGTCATATTGACACACACAGCAAAAAAAATAGACGGCGGTCACGTTTTGTTTTTTTCATAGCCAGTTATGTATTGTCCTTTATTGAGGCTGTGTGTGATGAGACCTCTGCGACTACAGGAAGGAGTAAAGCCCTAAACTCTGTCATCAAAAGACAGCTGACAGTTATTCAATAAGAGGACAGCGAGGGGTGTTAAAGATTTTACTGGGAAAGGATTTTCACTGAAGGCAGGGCACATAAATCCAGACAAACAGGGCGCCCGGCTTGCTCGGATGACACACATCGCCGCCTCGTTAGGATCAATAAAGTAAAACACAATGCTGCAAAAGCACAAGTGCAAACTGTGAGGCTCCAGAGGATTCAATAGCCCGAAAGAATGCGTGGGAATGGGGAGCTCAGGTTAGAGGAGAGCTTCAATCCCACCAACTCTGCCATGAAATAGAAAGGGAGAGAGCAATTGACCCATGAACCGGGCTGAAAGAGAAATCACTTGTTCTCGTAATGACTGCCTTCCACATCGGAGCGGAGCCGGCGGATATGCGGCTCGCAGTCGGACAACTGTGGCGAGGAGGGAGGATGAGGAGAGGGGAGGTTTGTCCAGCTCCTACTGGTCTCCAGCTGGTGTGCAGAATGATGATCAGCCTCCTCTCACAATGACAACCCCCCCTTCCCTAACCAAACAAGTACCATCAGATAAACACAAACACGGCTGCATCTTGTAAAACCGAATCTGAGACAAATTAGCCAGCTCATTAGGCAGCGGAGGTGAGTTTCCTGAGTGAATTGATGAATTGGGAGAGTTTATTCAGCTCTTGTTTATTTACAGGGAACAGCCCGCTCATTTGCATTCTCCGCTCCAAGTACAGGAAGACTCAAGTGGGTGCTTATGTCTTCTGTGGTAGACGAGCTTATCCGGCTCTTTGGGGAGCATCTGTGGGCTGCTGTGTTCCAAAAGCACTCCTCGCTACCGGGCGTGGGTGATGGCGGTTTCAGGCCCAACTGCTGTGAATGCAGGCGGAGTGGAAAAGATGAGAAACTACAACTTTGATCTTTTAAATCAAATGGATGTTTCATGACCTTAGAATTTCTGTGTTTCTATCTCAGATTTCTGGCATTAATTTTTTTTTACACTGTCTATTCATGCATAATAAAGAAATATTATAAACAAAATGTAGTGAATGGAGAAAATGGATCCTTGATTCAATAAAGTGAACTGAATCAGACTTTTCGACTGAATTGAGTGACTGGTGTACAGTCAGAACAGAACACACAGAAAAGATAATGATGAACACCCAAAACAAACAACAACAAAACAAACCTTGAAATCAATAATTCAATAGGAGACACTGAAAATTGAACTTTTGAGTCATTTCGTACCTTATTTGAAAAAAAAAAATTGTAAGACAGATCTTGTCTATAGTGACCATGCTGTACAGATAACATGGCACGATAGATTATGGAACTCATGCTGCCATTTGTCTGCAGGAATCAATGCTATTATCAGAGACTCAATTGTGGTTAATTCTTAATTCAAGCAGAAGTTGAGTGAGAAACATTTTTTTTTGCATTGTTTTGAATGTGCAGTCCAATGTCAGTTCAGATCTGTGACATACAATCTTCAATGTGACCTAATGTTTCTGTGTCTCAAGAGCTCTTTTTCACTTGCACAGTAACTAACAACATGGCTGATGGCTCTATTCAGGCCTCGACAGGTTGACAGTGAGTGAACATGAACAGCACTACGACCTCCAAATGGAAGCGTCATCCATTCTATCATTTGCGCCTGCGCCTTTCCGACTGTAACATGTCAACATGACTTCTGGGGGAAAGAAGACCTAATGGTGTTTCTGCTTTAATACATTAACTTGTTTGTGCTTACAAATTAGGCTACAAAGTCAGTGATGCAGTATTTTACTATTATTTTAAGGAGCATTATCAAGATAGTAATATGGACCAACACATACCGGTGCGCAACGAGCATACCCTCTTGCTTGTTACACACGTAGATTGTGCACAAAGTGAATTTGTGTCCTCTGCAGAGAAGTGTTCTCTCTTACAACCTGGCAATTTGCCCCTGTAATAGCAATTTGCCAAGGTGCAAGTGCACCTGTCCTGTAAAGGCAATGGGCTGTGGCGCTCTGATTGCATGTTACGCCAAAAAACGCACCAATGATTCATTAAGAGACCGGGTAGTTTGGAACAATGCACCTGTTGCAAAGTGGATTTTGACCACAATGGCACATTTTTATGTTTAAATTCTCTGTAATTGGACAAACGCGTGTAAATCCTACCCGTCTCTGGCTGATTCAGGTGATGTGTGTGTTCTGCCCATGCAAAGCAGCTCCCACCCAATGCCTCTGGTCATGTCTTCATTGTCCCCAAAGCTGCTCGGCCTGCCTTTCACACTAATGCCCCCCACCCAGCCTGAGCCTATCAACTACGGAAAGTGCTCTGTCTTCGTGACAACCTCTTCAAAATGGTTCCTTGATAGTTGGATATCTCCCAAACCCCCCTCCCATAGCCCCCAACACTGCTCACACACACCTGGCTCAGGTCATCTGTCTTCCTCGAATCTATCCAATGGCATGTTTCGCGGCCCCCACCGTGTTACTCCAGTAGGTCTTTGAGGTGGGAGTGCTGCTGGGAATCTGATGTTCCCTGGATATTTTTAGAGACGCAGCAATAGAAATAAAGCGGGGAGGCGTGAGAGTGAAAGGTCGGTAACTGACAGTCCAAATGCACAGAATGGCTGCAAAAATGTTGATGGTCTTGGACTTGTAGAAAGTCACAAGAGATAAAGGGGGAATCAATCACGAAGCCATATTTCCTGCGTTTCAGTAAAAGCCTATGAATTTTAAAAAAAATTGTAAAAAATATATATAGCTCTCCGAGGGGGAGTAATAATTCATAGGAAAGGGGGTGAAATGGACTTTCCGTGTAGTGTAAATACATCCACGTATGCTACCTTTGGGAAAACTAAAAAGGTAACACTACTCAGCACACATGACAAGATCATGCCTCTCCGGTACAGCCTGTATCAATTATCTCCACTGAAGCTGATGACGTCTTTTTAAGTTTCCCATAATTACATTGCAGACCCGATTTAATGCAACCTATACCATTGCGGGAGGCGAGGGCAGATCCCGTAGCTATTCACAAGGGGTCCCTGACAAAGACATCAGCTTCTGACAGTCTCACAAAGAGGGAAGGAGAGGAGAAAAGAATATATCAGCCAATGCTAATATTGACCCAGTGCCATGTTTGCAAATTAGTTGCAAAAAAAATCTGAGATAGAATGACAACCTAATCTGCTCATTTCGGCAGCACCCCCTCCGTGCTATATTCGTCTGGTTAGAAAAACAAACAAACGGGAGAAGCACTCGAAACATGTATGTGCTTTGTGTAATGTCCGCAGACTGAACTACAAGCTCCTCCTTCTCCGTACTCCAAACCTGCAGTCTCCGTCGCGTTGCCTACATTCAAGTTCTGATATAAAAGTGTTGATTTTTTAAGACTCGGGTAACGAAGAAGAATGCATTTCTATGTTAAACAAAGAAATGGTACCAATGAAAAATTCCAACGGAGATGTTGCATAGATTAAGAGTAAAGGTGACACTGGTAAAATGGATCCGTTGTGTCTCATCTGCGAGAGGCTCCTGTCAGTGTGTGAGCCTGAACGCTTATTTTTAGGGGCTGCCCGCACTCTTGCAGCCCAAGTGTTAGCAGCTAGCAGGGGTGAACATTAGCGTGTCTTGTTTCCATCAGTGCTGTTTAGACACTGACACCGCCAGATTTGAAATCCAAACTGACACTCCAAGCTAGATTTTTGTTTAACTTCACCCATGACCACAAGCATGCCAGGCTAAATTCAGTACATTCTTTAGACTTTTGGGCATTGATTATTGATTTGCAACACATGTACACAAAGATGTAACACACACACACACACACACACACACAAATTGATATTTAAAACGTTGCTTGTGTGACATGTTTTGTGTGCATACGTGCCCATTTTTCTGCCTTGGCTGAAACCTGAACGCTGGAGTACGGCGTCCCTCATTCACTGGAATGTTTTCTTGGGCATGGACGGGGCAAAATGTCAGACTCACCGGGGGAGCTTCCAAGAATAATTTGGAGGAGATGGTAGGATTTCAGTTGGGGGAAGTTGAAAGGAAAGAAGGGGTCAGAGGTCAGTGAAGGATGAATAATCAATTAAAGGGGAATTACAAGTGTTACACTTGTTTGCAAACAATATAAGTTCCCTGATTGAATCTGGCAGCCAGAGAACGTCCAATACTGACGCAGTATGCAGCTGCGCTTCATGTATGAGTAATGGATATGAACGTGGCTGCTTCACAAAGGGCAATAGATACGGGGCGGGGATAAAATGGCACATTTTTAATTGAATGTTGAGTCTGTGTCCCAGCACACTGTCTCTTTCAATGCCCCATTGATGACTTATGGTCGGCGGTTTTCAATAGTTTCTTTTTGCACCTTTAAATTGCTTCTATTGTAATGCGTTCGCACATTGCTCCAAGCTTGCATCTCTGGCCGATCAAGTTAAATATTAATTGTGTGCCTCAGGAGGATCACCTATCAGGCTGAAATCAAACACTGTGGTTGTCCCTTTGGTGACAACAGAAAAACTTTACCTTTTCTCCGTGCCTATTGTTTTCCTCCAACCGTTTCAACATCGCTGTGTGAGGAGCATATCTGTGCGGGACAACACAAGGAGGTTTTGTCCCTGGGGAGAATTTTTGTCTCACTATTCTGAAATGAACGACGACCACACCACAGGACTCCATGGGACTCATTGTGTCTGTGTGTGTTTTTTTCATATCCTCTGGTTGGAATTGCAAAATATCCCAGCCAAACCAAGTCAAAAGTTATGAAACACAATGTCAATGTAGAAATGCAATGTACATTTAATCACAAACACACACGCCAAATTCTTTGTCTTTCAGCAATCCTGCTTAAACACTTTATTCTTTCATTCTTTACTGTTTCAGAGCTTTTTTTGTGTAGTGCATTTGCTTTTCAGCCTGTGTGGGAGATGAAATGTGCCTTATGAAACACTCAAGGGGGAGAGACAGAGGCATACTTGTGCACTCACATATATGTTATTCACTAAAGTAATTGCTCAGATGAGGGAATACACCATCAACAATCCTTATGATCAGGTTAGGGTTAATGAAAGCTTCTTATCAGGGGTAAAAATCCATCCGTCCACCCTGACCTCTTCCTTAAGACCTTCTGCATCTTTAAAACAACATAATACTACTACCCCCCTCCCCCCCATCAATGTTAACTCTTGTTTAGCTCCTACAGTATTTCTGTAATTTATTTCCTTCTACTGAAGTTAACATGCTAACCATTAGCCGTCCAGTCTAAAAATACCAATTTGAAGCAGTGAGTCACTCTAGCGTCCAGTCTGCCCCCCAGTCGAACATGAGAGGATGAAAAAGTACTGTGGCGCTGCTCAGAGGGCACATTCTACCAAGAAACTCTGGAGGATGTTTACAACAGTACAATTTGGGAAACAAAATTCTATCATCTTTGTTTCCTTCTGTGATGTCACTATGGTCCCAGATCGCAATACAATTTAGTCATAACTACCAAAACTCTGGAAATAAAGCCAATGTTTGTAATAACCCAGCATGATTTTTTTAATTGTTCATCATCAGTGGTATTCTGCTGTATTCTACATGGAAAAATAAAGTGAATTTGGCAAGGCCAAGAGGCGCACAGGCAGAGAATTCCAAGGCAATCGCCTGTTAAGCATGTTAGATGCAGTGTGATGTGATAATTTCGTGATCCCTGTGGGGAAACTCTGTCTTCCCCTTCCACAAGGAGGTCAGGGTCGCATATACAGCACAGCTCCCTCAGAGCCGGAGGGGATGCAGGACTTTGCTCAAAGACACTTTTGTATGCTTTCAACTCATACATGCAATGGGCAGAATGTGTGTGCGCTGACTTCAGTGAATGTCGCTGGTGAAGTTCGCTGCGTGCCATAAAACAGGCTCCTCTACTTCAGCGTAACTTAACACAGTGGTGGGGCAGGAGCGCTCCCTTTAATGTGCCTGCTCTCAGAGAGGTGATGAAAGGGATGAAGGGAGAGTTCACAGGGAGGCAGTTCAAACAAACAATATGGAGTTCTTAGTGATGCAAAACGTTAGCAAGAGTCTTGTGTGAAGAATTAGACATGATACTCCGAGTTTTCTTGATTTTGCATGCTTGTTTTTCACTTTTTCCTAATTTCAGAAATGGAACTTTAATCTCATGTTTCTTGGTGATGAATTCAGAACAATTCCTGGGTGTCATTATATAGTTCTGACTTGCAACACACCAGAAGGCCTTGAAAAGGAGTGGGGCAGCAATCCTCATAAGGGTGAATTGTTCAATTTGTTGTTTTGGAATTAGTAGCAATTTGCAACTTTGCTATCCATGATGTAGTTTAATTATCAATAGTTTTTTTTTACATTTACAGTATCAATATATTTAAAAAATAATATTGTTTGTAATATTTTTTACAATTAATGTCAGTAAAGTTTTATCACAGCAGACAATGACATAAAAAATTAGTTAAAAATGACACAAAGTGTTTTTTTCAATTTCAAGAGTTGGTCAATTATACTTATTCTTGGAATAAAAACTCCTATCGCCCCTTATAGGTATTATAATTAATACATCCACCTGACAGAAAAAGCTCAGTATTTTCAGTATTATTTCTATACACATCCTCCTGATTTCCTACATAGCATGATCAAGTGTATATACCATCCGGGTGGTTGTGATGCGCTGACGTCTATCCTGCTAGACACGAATCATGTCCCTTGCTGCTGAACAGATCTGCGAGCAGTCAGGTGTAATTTTATTCACCATGCCGCCCCCACTGTCACAGAACGGAGCATGCAGACATGTTAATTGGTTGTCCTGTGTAAAATACTGGGGGAATAAAGGCATTGTCGATAACACTAAACATGCCACACACCGCCCGTGTGTCGGATATGAATGAGTCCTCCCACCACTGCCTCTAGAGTTGCTGTTATGTTAGGAAACCATGCCGATTCCGTCAACAGATCAGAATAAATCCCTCCGCTCTCACACATGCTTATTTTAGCAGCATTTAGTGTTAATCTTGACAAGACAATTAGCATTTATTTGTAATTTGAACTGCAGAGGCAGCTTAATCAGGTATCTTTTTCGAACTGAGTATTTAGCCAGTGTAAAACAAAACTGGCGAGGGGGCCAAGCCAAAGATGATCTTTATTCTGTATGTTTGCATTGCGGGGTTTTAGGGGCAAAAGAAACATTTGCTTCCCGAGTCAGAGTTTGACATGTGTCGGCAGTTACATGTAAGTGAGGAGGGGACAGGGCGACGGGGAGAGAAACGGCTGAAATCCCTCTCCAGCAGATCAAAAGCATTGGGTGAGAAACATGAACGCGGCTCTCAGCGCAAACCGAGATTTTCATGTTTCCTGTGGCCCGGACATGCATGCACACACACACACACACACACTTTCCACTTCCAGCCACGCTCAATCACAGAGCGACTCCTGAGAAAGCAGACAGGAAGTCGGCGGAGCGTGAACAACACTGAAGTTTTCTCAATCCTCCAGTGAGAGGCTCAGGTTCGGGCTTAGGTATGCCCCAGGCGTCCCCGGGATGCCAGACGGACATGCACTTTCTGACATGCCGCCTCGCAGTTCTCATCCTCTGAATGTGCAACCGCCAGGCAACCGGTGATATGTGGCGCTCGTGGATATCAGCGTGACTACATTCACTCCGGCCCCTCACTCTGATGATGTCGCATGGTCAATAGATCAGATTAGGCAATCTGGAGCTCAATCAGCACTGGATCAATATAAACCTCCAGTGTGACGCCTCGCTGTGGCTTTCACTCCCCGAGTCTCTTTCTGTAGCTGCTTGCGTCTTTTGTCTATTACTCATTTACACATCACACACCAACCTGGTTGGCTGTTCACAATGTACATGAACAGTCTTCATGCTCAAATATATATTATACTTGTGTCTTTTTTCACTAAAAGTAATCCTGAAAAAATCCAATAACAAAAAAACAACAACCCATGTCTTTTTTGGTCTCGTGCTTATTTTGAAACTATATAATCCATTAAGCCATTAAGTCAAATTCCTTCACAGTCATAACAATGCTGGAAGTTCAATTAATCAAATCAAAAGAAGTAGAATTTGTGTGTACAGTGTTTTGGTCATGAACATGTACCATCTGGGGACGTTGAATATCTGCATCATATTTCATCGTATGATATTTGCAGTATTTTATTTTGGTGTTGTCATTGTACCTAAACTTATGTTGGTCAATTTTTTTGTAAGACTTTCATTTACTTTAAAGGGCGAGGCTGGAGATATTTTATATTCTTCTTATTGTCTGCAAAACCAAAATGACAATGAAAGTATGCCACGAACAAAAACTGTCTGTGGTGCCAAAACCAGATGTCATTTAGTTGTCTGTGCCACAGAGCTCCATTGTTGTCCATAAACGACTGGAAACACATGGATGAGCCCCAGTGCTGCACTGGCTGACTTGTCTGCACCACTTTGCACAAGCAGAAGAGACAAATGGATAAAACAATATGCTCCTGAGCATGTTCCCTTTGCCTCTACACTGGGCCTTCTCTCTCCGGAGACGGTGAAAGTGGTGACACAGGGATTATTCGCCTGTGGTGCTGTTTTTAAGCAAATGACAGTGACCACGTTTTTCGCAATGACACCCTGAGTGACACTGTGGCTCGTCCATGCGGTTTTAATCCACTTGACAACACTGGAGCTCTATGGCCCAGGCAAATAAGCCAGATCAGGTTCTAGATGCGCAGGCAACACTTAGGTAGGTAGGATACATTCACTGCTGTTTGTTCTTTTCATGGCATTTCTCTGTCGATGAGAAAATCATCGGCCTTATCCTTTGACACAAAGAGGTAAACACTTTGTGTCCACACTGTACATTTAGTGCAATGACAAAAAAAATAGAGTAATATAATCACATTTTATTTTCATGTGAAAATTGAGAGTTTAAAAAACAACTCAGGCAACTGCCCAGCTACTGACTAACATTTTTTGTTGTTGTTGCAGCTCCTAATGTCGTCAGTGAGAATAGAAAGCCGAAGCCAAAATGTGACTCCGTACAGGTTCTTCGCTCTTCGTGTTAATGAGGAGACATTGTATCAATGGGTAGAATCACAGCACTTCGAGCTGCAGTCAGAACATTTCCCCCCCGGCGCCTGCAGAGGTGACCCGCTGCCGCGCGGCGCGGTGTGGTGTTGTCGGCGGCAGAAGAGCGGGTGCAGCGCCAGAGGCACCTCTCTGACAAACAGAGCAGATGCTTTACGCTAACAAACAACCCGGCGGGGCCCGGGCGGCCTCCCCCCGTCAGTCCTCCGTCGCTTCATCAACTCGAAGTGCTGAGACTCGCAGCTGCTGCGGCAACGAGCGGTGCCCTCACCGCTGACTACCACAGCCAACACACAAAGCACCCCGATGGGTCAGCCGCTTTTATCTGTGTGTGGAGCCGCTGCCTCTGTCACCTGCAGCTTTGGACCTTCATATGATTGTATTTTTGGTCACTGGCAAAAAGAGGCTATTGTGAATATGTAGCTTGTATTTATCCACACAAAGGGACTATTGTCAGAAGCTTATCCAGACATTAAAGTTAAGCTGTTTATGCACTGTGGGCCACGATGACTGTAATCTCAACTGACTGCAGGAAAGTGTGGAGCGATTGTGATTTCACTGTTTCAAATGCACACACACACACACACACACACACACGTACACACTGTCACGCTTCTTTCACAGTGACAGTCATCACACATGTGCAAAAGATCTGAAGATCCCAGTTAAGCTGAACATAGATGTCCTCGCCCTCAGCACGTCGCCCATATGCAGAATGTTTGTTGCTTTAATTGTTGGATCGATCCCAATTTCAAACAAGGACGCCCACATACACGCAAATCTCCCGAAACACATTCCGAGTATCTTCATTTACACAAATGTACACACACATAACGCTGTCAGAACTGAGGCTGAAATGAAAATTCCTCATCCCGAGCTGTGGGTTCAGACACGGAAATCCAATTAATGTATCATGCATTTTTCAAAGTTGCACCTCTTTAAAGCAGAATTATTATTATTATTTAGTGTCTTGGGTTATGGATAAATCATGAAGAGAAACAGGCGCTGCTTGCATGCATTTTAATTAATCTCAGACGGCAGGGGAGGTAAATAAAAAAAAACTTTTCATCTTCTGCCAAGTGGTGGACCTCCTACTGCAGCGGAGCCACGTCTTGTGTCAAGTGTGGCCGGCACTGCCGACCAGGTGTAGGGGGTTTACAATGCAGCATCAGCATGACATTTTCACATGCAAATCTGCACATGACGTGGGATCATTGGCATGAGTCAATTATGCAAATACCACAGATAAATCTCAGAATGTCACCTTTTACGCACATTCAGGTAAGCAATTGTAATTCCAGTTGTCACAATTACATCAGTGATAAACTATGTGAATACACCAGCACTTTAATCCACAAGCTTTGTTGTGCTGTTGTTTTTGACATCGGTAAAAGTGAACAATATGGTATGACCAGGATTTTTTTTACAGTCATCATAACAAGTTCTTGCAGCCACTTCCTGCAGAACTTCTCAACCTACTCAGCTGCCAGATTGAAGCATTCCATTAACTTTAGTTCACAGACTAACACTCTGCAGCATTGCTATCAGCTAAAGGCTTGCACGTCTTACCTTAGTTTTTTAACACGCAAATATTTTCTAATTACTAACTTTTAAAGATGGGTTCATAAACTGATATTAGACAAATTTTAAGTTTTGAACTGATGATGACATCACAGGAAACATTGGGAGTGCTATATTCAAGTTTTTTCTATTGCTACATAGCTTACATTAAAATTTAATTTGTTAACTTACCAGTCTAGAAGAAACAATGTTTAGCATCATTCCTTTGGTGAGCATGAGTTTTAGCTGCTAGCCCCAGCACGACTTGGCCCATCAAGGCCCAGCTTTCCAATAACGAGTCACTGTAGCATCCAGTCCCGAAGGAGTAACTCCTTGTCTTGTAAATGCAGTGATGTCACCACCGCCGCTTAAGGCAAGAAATCATATACAACTTACATACAGCACCTTTAAGGAATCGCCAAAGTTATCACAACTTACCCGGTGTGGAAGAAAATGCCAATAGAAAATTCATCTGAAAGTTGTTAAGACATTTCATTAAATACCTGAAATATGAAAATGTAAGGGGCTCACCACAGTTATTAGGATTCGTCATCTTGAGCAAATGTCATGGCAATCCATGCTTTTTAAATAATCCACTGCCATGCCTATACAAAATCCTAAATCAAATGTTGTTTGAAATGTTTTCAAAAGTCTGTCTTATCTTATTAGGGCAATTTTAGTGAGGCCATCTTACTCTGTCCCCTACACACAGAAAGGATTACTCTGAAAAAAAATCAAACGAAAAACAACAACCAAATAAGCTTACACGTGTATCACGTTTGTTTTGCAGAATGCTTACCCAGTCTGCTGCAACATTAAAGTAGCATTAGCTGAACCCTGCTCTCACTCACACTGACTGACACATCTTGATATGGATACACGTGAGTGTGTGTGTGTGAGAGAGAGAGATCATAGCAAAAAATGTGGTCCTGAGACATTATTACAGCGGTATGTGTACTTTGGCTGGTATGTCTGTCTGTCTGTCTGTTTCACTACTGTCTCAGCGTCTCCGTCGCTGAAGGTTTTTCCATCGGGGCGGCTGTGGTTCAGGTAGAGAGGGTCCCCCCTAACCAGAAAGCCAGTGGTTTGAACCCCCGGCTCCTCCATGCCACTGCTGTAGTGTCCTTGGGCAAGACAAGTTATTACTTAAGGAACATAACGTATTCAAATGATAATTTCACTAATGTTGGACATTGCTTACAGTACAGCATACTATAACCTACTCCTGCTAGTTGCAAAGTGAAACTGTGGTAAATGACAGTTTGAAATGAGCTATTTTAAAATTGATGAGCTCAGCTTGTCTGCCATGCACAGTAACATGAAAAGAGCTGGTGACGGACCTGCAGCTGATTCACTCTCTGTGGCTGTTTCTCAAACTGACAACAATGATCCCTCATGATTAACTCTGTCATTTTACTCTAACAAGGAATATGGGACCTAAAATGCAGTCACAGGCCACATGAAGTATACAGAACCTATTTCTGCAGGCTGAGAGTCACCTTTTCATTCACTACTTTGGGTTAATAAACTTGAATTCATAGTGCCATCTATAAATGTCATCTCCATCTACAGCTTCTGCACTCATGCAGCCCCACATCAGAACACTCCCAGCTCCAGGTCTCACTGTCGGCACTGTGGTCGTCCCGGCCAGGTCCATATCAAACATGCTGGACCCCTTCTGGTCCAAACTCATTTATTTTGGTTTCAAAGAATGTTCTGCCAGCATTCATAATTTTAAGTAGCTTTTGGATTGACGAGATACAGCCAGAGGTAGCCACAATTAAATACTTAATATTATTGAGTTTTCACAGATGACTTTTTGCTACATGAATTTAACTGAAATAAAAATATGCAATCGTTCCAATCTGTGTATTCATTGTACTTTTTGACCCCCGAGTTTAGTTTTGTAAAAAACTAAAAAACTACACAACAGGAATAAGTTGTTTAGCTAACCTTCCTGTCACGAGGGGTAAGCTAGATTTGACCCTTTACACCTCCGTTCCAGGGAGTCAGTCAGTACAAACTCGTGCTGTGCAGTCAAACACTGTAAAAACCCAAAGAACTCTAGCTCAGATTGCAGAGCAGATCGATCCTGGGCACTGGGCCAGGTCATATCAAAGGACAAATCGGGCTTTCCTCGGTTCCTGCTCAGGCCTAAGTCGGGACAATGGTGATGATCTACAGACATGTTTGCTGTGCTTGGAGCCTTGTCATTACAAACCACGCGGCAGGAGAGTCGTGACAGCTGCTCTGCAGAGGAATGCATCTTGTGTGTGATGGATGTGAGGAGGCAGTATACCTGCCCGTGTGGCTCCACTCGCTCCGCCTGGCCATTGAAGAGACGTCAAAACAAATCTGATCACAGCCTGTAACCTCAGCTAAGCATAATGGACTTATTTCAGGTAATTTACTCGCTGGTGTTCGTACCGGTTAAACACGCTTGAAGAAATAGCTGACTATAAGCATCAATCAAGACTGGGAATTGCACTCAGTTTCTTTTGTTATGCTAAGCTTTTTAAGCACTGACTTCTAGCTATCAGATGACAATTTCTGTCTCCTAATGCCCATGAAACCTTGTATTTTTGAGCAAGTTTCCATTACTATGTGAATCACAAAACTGGAGTCAGCAGTTAGAAAGCAGGAACCCCCAAGATTTCTCAGGGTCCATTGGGCTCTGACTACAGGCCAAAAGGCATTATGCTCACTATATATCATGCATGCTAGTGTGTCCTATAGGTCACAGGGAGCATTTTCTTTTATTTGTCTCTGTAATTGCTATCATGAGCAATTATAAACATTCCTGACAAAGTGCATTATTGATTTTGTATTAATAAGATTATGGTTGATAATTGTCATATTAATTGCACACTGAGAATCACATGAGTCTGGCAGCGGTAAACAAATCAGTGAACTATGGCACAGTTGAGATGCTAATGATGAACATGGAATAATTGAAATTAAATACTGTCTCCCTCCCACTGGGATTCATACCAAACATCTAAAACGGAATGTGGTTACTTGACCATCAGGCTATTTTCGCACAAAGAGAGTCAGAAACCCTATTTGTGGGGCGGCTTTGGCTCGGGCGGTGGAGAGGATAGTCCACTTATTGTAGGGTCGGTGGTTCGATTCCCAACTCATCCACTTCACATACCTAAGAGTCCTTGGGCAAGACTCTGAGCCCTAAATTGCCTCTGACGGCTGTGCATGTGAATGACTGACAGACACGTAATGTAAAGAGTGTGACAAGAAAAGTGCTATATAAATGCATTCCATTTCCAATTTACCATAAAGCTTAGAGGAAATTCGATTGAAGCCACTTGTAACCGGCAGGACCATTGGTTAACCTGAGAAACATCCACATGAATATGTTTTTGTTTTAAAACGCCTCACTTTTGTTTCGTTTACACCCGGCTTCCACACCAAGCGCTTAAAACAGAGACTTTTGGAAACACTGCTGGAACTGTTTCAAATTCAGGGCTGTCTTTTAGACTGGATGGGCAGAAAGGAAGACATTTGGGAAAGATGACCATTAGCTTCCTGATTGGGTCTCATTACGACTCGACTACCATAGGTGAAGGCAAAGGGCTGCTATATTTCCACCTCATCTTCAGTCCAAAAAAAGAAATCCCTGCTCTTACTCTCCACCTTCTTGTTCAAAGTATTTTCTGTAAATAAGCAACCAACTGCAGAGTTGACAATCTGCTTCCTGTTTCCTGTTTAAAAATGTATTTAGTTCGCACTACTTTTACAAAACTCTGAACTTAAGCAAAGGCCTTCAGCGCTTTACCAATCCACAATGAGCAGAGCTATATTTGTGTTCTGAATGTGTGAGGCTGAAGGAAAATAGGGGTAAAAAAATGAAGCTTTGACATGAGCCAATTGTCTCTGTGAGTTCAAATTGCATTGTTCTAATCTCTCCACATGAACCCTGATGACAAAAATGTTTCCGCAGTTAGAGCAAACCAAAGTTAGGGAGGACACACTCTCACCAAACATAATTTGATACAGCCAGTTGTCTCGTTGACACACTTTAGCCGTCAGCGTTCCCACACGTCTGCATGACAAACTAATCAAGTACCATGGGAACGGGGTGAACCTCGCAGCCATCTGCAGCCGTATGGAGGGTGGGACTGAGCAAAGCTGCTCTATTCTCTGAGCCTCGTTCTGTTTCTAATAAGTCATCAGGCACTCCGTCCCGCAGGCCTCCTGAGCTGTTAAGCTCTTACTCAAACATGATCCATGCCATGTTGGTGATTTGCAGGACAATTGGTCCGCTGGGGATGTGGAAAGGTCAGGCTGAGGTGCTTGTCCGATCCCCCTTCTTTAAAGCTGATACACAAGCAGTGCTAATCTCCCTCAGACCGTGCTACTGGCCACGTAGTTGGGAGTGGGAACCTCCTTGTCTGGGTTACGGCCCATAAGGACAGTTTGGTTTCTTTAAAAGTAACCATGATGACAGTCAGTAACATACAGGGGATGTTGCCTGTTCACTGGGCTTGTGCAAAGTGGTTGGGACACTGTTGCATTGGAAAATCCCTCTCCCGCCAAGCTTCGTTAGATTAGCTGTCATCTTTTCATTCAATATTTTTTTTTTATTTTGTTTTTTAAAGAAAGTGCCATCTATAAACATCATCTCCCTACTCACCTACCTCACGCAGACCCACATCAACCCACACCCAACTCCATGTCTGACAGTCGGCACTGTGCAGTCAATGTGGTGGTCCTGGCCAGGTCCACACCAAACACGCTGGACCCCCTTAGGATCCAAACTCATTTATTTATGTTTCATGCGACCAAAGAATGTGCTGCCAGCATTCAGCAGGATGCTCTTCATGTTCTTTGGCAAAGTGTGATGTTACAGTTTTGTGCTGCTCTGTGAACAATGCTTTTCTTGTTGGACTCCGTCCATAGAGGTTGACTTCATGCAGTGTCCTTCACACTTTCTGATCAGACAATGAGACGCCAATTTCCACAGAAGATCCTTGTGCCAAGTCAGAAGCACTTACTCATCTGTTTTCCAATGCAATATCGTGTAATTGCTGAATTTTGCAAGAATGGACACCTGGCTCTTCATTTACCTTTACCTGTGTTTCAGCTCATGTTCTGTAGTTTTCCTGACGCTCTTGGTCTCTGTCTATCTTTGTTAAGTCTGGTTCCTTTCCCGTTCAGACAGTTCCTCACCACATGGAGTCGAGTTGCATTAGATAAAACCAAGACCAAAACTGAGGAAGCTGTCAGTCAAGTCAGATTTTATTTATATAGCCCAAAACCACAAATCACACATCTGCCTTGAGGGGCTTAACAATCTGTTCAGCATTAGGACACCCTCTGTCCTTAGACCCTCAAATCATAGAAAGAACAGCTTTAGTGTGTGGGGGGGGGGTTTAGAAGAAAACTTACAGAAGAAGGATCCTGCTTCCAAGACAGACATGAAACAGATGTTGTGAGTAAAGAAAGTGATTTACATCCTGGACAACCAGGATGACCATGGGACCCCTTGACCTTGGAATGGTGAAAATGGGAGGGTTTGGATGGGACGGAGACAACCAAAGTCTTTTACTAACTTACTGTAACCATGTTGAGTTCGATTTGCAGGCTACAGTAAAGTGAAAATGTGCTTTGATTCCTCCTCTTCAAGGCAACGTGTCTCTGCAACCATGTCTCCTGCGGTTCTATACAACTATACTAACGAAAGGGGACAGAGCCTTTGCAGTCAGGGCACTGGAGCTCTGGATTGCCTTGCCTGGAAATTACGCTATCAGAGTATTCAATTCAATTCAATTTCATTTTTATAGTGCAAAATCACAACATACATTGTCACTAGGCACTCCACACAGTAAGGTCAATACCACAATACCACAGAGAAAACCCAACAAACAAATCCCACAGTACAGTACAAGTCCCTTTTTAAAACGTATTTCTACCTGAAAGCCTTTCTTGATTTTATCTGAGCTGTAAGATTATGTTTATCACTTTGATAATTTTATTTATATGTTGTCTTGCTTATTGTGAGGCACGTTGTAACTGTGTTTAAAGAGTGCTAAATATATAAAGGTTGTTATATGAAATGGCAAATGCACTTCTAGGAAAAGCTGTTGTGACCGGATAATGTTTTCTATCAAAAATATGGGAATATGTCGGTAATTTATGTATTTGCCAAATACGTTGTAAATGCATCGATGCTGAACGAATCAGTAAAATGTTCACAGACACAGATTTGTTTCCTGCCAAAATATCTGATATTGTAGTAAAAACATCCACTTGTAGTGACTCCAGCATTATTATTAGGTTTGTGGTTCAGTTCAGGCTCTCACAGTGCTTGGTCAAGATTAGTGAAAGATCAGGGTCTCCATTGATACAGAAAAAGTTCACAGTGTTGTCAGGCACATGCCTGCTGATTTACATTTAACCAAAACCACCAGAACTCTGGTCTCGAAAGAATCCTCTTAACATATTCCAGTCACCGAATAGTCTTCCTCTAAAACACATTTGTTGTTGTGGTTTAGTTCTAAAGAAACATCATTTCTCGGATACAGGGTTGCTCTCTGACCTAAGGACACACAAGCTTGCGGACATGCTGCATGGCTCTGTGTGTGCACGTGTGTGTGTGTACAGTGGGGTTGCTTTGCCACCGCTCCGAGGAGAAACTGTGTGTGGCGGTTGTGTTTTGCACTTTGTTCTTGACTGAGATGTGGAGGAGCAAGTTGTGAGCCGTTAACCAGAGCGAATTATCCAAATGATATTTTGTTTAATCGGCATGTAACGCATCATGCTCATCATAAGATACAGAAAGAAATGTGTTTACTTGACCTGAGAGGGTGTGAATTAAGAAATAGAGGTAAATGAATTAGAGGCGTATCCTGCTGCTGCCAGTGTTGTTTCTCCTTGGTTGGGGGTATTCACATCCACCATGTATTACTATGGTCTGTTTGAGTGTCTTCTGATTTTTTTGTTAAATGTTAAAATGTTCACTGATAACGTTTTTTCCCAAAGTAGGCTATATTACTCATTAAAATAAGCAATGACGAAGCACAGACATGAGGCAGTAAATTCATTTTGCGAAAAACACACGTATAACATGTTTTACAACGCTAGGAACACGGTGCACGATATGATAAATAACATCTTCAGGCAGATCGGAATCTATCTGCTTGTGAGAAATATGAAGAGGGGAGATATTCAAAGCTGTGTTTGCAGGAGATGTGGTGTGAAAAAGTGATGGAAAACATTCATGTGATTTCTATTCTGCCAGCAGTGTCCCTGCCCATTCAGAGGAGGAAGGCAGTAGGCTCTTCATATGTTTTATGGATTGCCATAACTCTGATACTGATACTGACTATTTTGAGAGTGTATTTTGTTTCCCTCTGCTCTGCAGCAGGAACACAGCCACTGTTATTTCAATCCTGCATGCCTCCACAGAAGTCTGCAGCGTGGGAGGGCACCTGCAGGGCTACAAATGATATTGCTGATGCAGGGTTCTGGATGTCCCCAACCTTGACACGCCCAGGCACCTCCCGGTGAGCCGGCGAAGGCCCCCCTGTCCCCGTCCCTCGCCCCTTAAATTTTGAGCGAGGGATTATGGGCTCGTTTGGCCCGGACCTTTAGCCCCACAGAGCGGCAGTTGGCCTCTGACTGGAGGGGAATCCAAACAACACGTGCATGGTCTGCATGCTGAAACTGAGCCCAGGATTCAGGAAGCAGCCCCCTTCTCTCCGTGACAGTCCCTGCCCTGGTGCTTGACATGGTGTCAAGCCCGCGTGCCAAGGTGGCTCAGCTCCTCTCAGCACTCCAGACAGGCCAGATCCAGGCTCTGACAGGCTCGGTCTGTGGGGAGAGGCCGAGTCCAGACGCTGCTCTGACCCTGCTGCCCTCTGCATGTTGTTTATCTTCAGGTGTTGGCACCTGCTCAAAGGAGAAAAAAAATATAGAAAAACAGGGACGTCTGCTTCTACCGTTTCCCAGACAGGAATCAGAAATTGACAATGCTGGAGCTCATAACACCTCAGCCAGACCTTGTGGGCCCTGTGGGGCTGCCAAGAACTGACTGGAGCTTGACCATGGCTTAAGCAGGTTCTCCAGGCCAAATGGACCTAGATTCATCTTTCACCTAGACACGAAAACAGAACAAGTTTAATCACAAGTTTGCAGCTCGAAAGAAAAAAATAAAAAGCACTTGTTCCACTTGAATTATTGCAGTTTTCAAGTATATAATGAATGGCTATCAGGTCCCACAGCAGAAAAGAAAAGAAATTAAAAGAAAATGCAATATGTTCATGCTGGCGATCTTTGTGTGAGCTCACGCTGAACAAACACCTATGTGGGCAGGACCAAACAGCCATCTTGTGTCACCTCAGCTCGTGTGAATGGGCTATCAACCAATGAAAACATTGGTTGATTTGATTCAACAAAGTGACATCCAAATTAGAATTCGAAACTACAATGCAGATACATTCGGCCTTTCAAATCCAAAGTTAAAAAGACTGGGCGGCACTTTCTCACCTGCGAGTTGCTGCACACTGCCATATTCTCGGAGAGCATCAAGGCATGAGTAATTATGGAGAAATATTCAACGGGAGCAAAATTATGCAAAGTCTTTCAAATGACGGACAAATCTGTCGCCTTATGAGGATTGTTTTGCAAATGCGGCTGATGATGCTGTTATCTGTCTCATGCTCCGCAACACCTGTTTTGTGTGATTAAAACAAAAACTTTGACATGGGATTTTGACAGTGGCAATCCATGGAATCCTGAATAGAATTGGACCTCAGGGATGCGCTGGCAAACGGCTGTACACAGGTGATCTCTGTGCCTCATATGAACCCTCCCGTCCTATAGCTGCGTGGGCCGCACACTTCAAACTAGGTCAAGAAGTGTGGACTTGAATTGTGCATCTTGGTTGGAAGGTTTCGAAATACTCACAAAAGAGGATTTCTACTCATCATTTGCATATTATGTTTAGAATTATACATGCATTCATTTTATTTCATGCTCAAATACACCCACGCTCCTGCCAATCCATACTCACTTACAGACTTATGTACTTCAGAGGTAGGAGTGCTGTTTCATGCCTGTTTTTTTAATCATTAGATTGTTCATTCACCATAGCTATCACTGAGGGTACTGAGGTCATGTTCACCTTATTGTGACAAGGGATTTGGGGATTTTAAGTAAGTGACATTTACAGACAAATCACACATGGTAATTACACTGTGCAAGAAATTTGCCTCCATAATTTTCATATAAGTAAGGACCTTTGAATGTATTTATCAACATTTATGTTTCTATACCACTTCATATGAAACCTCCATCGCTGGTTTATTAACAGTTACATTTAAAAGGATATTCACGTGACTGGTTTTTCTATCGCTCATTGGGACATCACGTCACTCTTGCTATATAATGTCACAGCGTGGGTCAATTAACCTTATAAGAGAGTGGGCGCAATAGTTCTAGTTTGTCAGCTAGGTAAGATCATGTCTGCTGAGAAGATCTCACAGTCAGAAGTGGGGGATGGGGAGGGAGGCAGCTGTAAGTTGTCCTCAGGTCTCTCCACTAAAAGCCTGAGGTAGTGGGGCGGGGGATTCAAGTGCACCTAATTTGTACAGTAGCCTAATGATGCAATTATTAGGTTATCTTCTTTATAATTTATATTTGTATATTTTTATATATACAAATAAGACCCCACTGTAAGCTGTATACTGTATGACAGGTATATTTGCAGTTTTACAAAAAGCCTTGTAAATCACAAGGTAACTGGGCCTTGTGACAACTGTTTGGTCCTAACGCTGCCTTATTTTTGATTGATATTCAGTTCTGGCATCTTTGTAGTAGAATATTTATGCCCCAGTGTGTAAATTTTGTGGTGGTAAAGTCCACTTTATGGTGGCGGACCGCTGATTACATTTATGACAGCACTGAAAATTCTACGTGAATGCAACGTATTCTCTACCGTTTTGTTTAACCGTTTACAACACGACTTAGCGAACATGGTGATTTATACAGAGGTCGGTTCCACCTCATGAAACTAAATTTAACTCATTCAAAGTTGATTAAAAAACATTAGTGCTTTGTTGCAGGTGATTATGCATATATTAACATATAGTTATGGACAATGTATTAAATTTCTGTGAATAAGTTCTTCTAAATATTACACACTGTAGCTTTAACTTCAACTAAAAATAAACATATTTTTCCCCAGAATACATATGATCGTTTGTTAAGCCTGATTAGTGTCTGCAGGTGATTTATAATGCCATACACACTGATACATTTCATTTTAAAACAATCTCCGTCCAATAGAGCATTATAGCTGAGGTACACACTTGCAAATGCCTTTCACTTGGCCATTCACGTATGCTAGGCATGCACATGCTAATGTAAACAGGAAGCAGGTAGTTTTGCACCTTTGTAGAATAATTTAACATATTCCTGGATGCATTTTTTTTTTTTACATGTATGTATTTGCAGTTTTAAATTAGTAATATGTGAAAATCCCCTTAAGGATACAAGTATGTACAATACAGATATTAGTTTTTGTCTGAAAATAGAGTGGATTAATAGTGTAACATAAACTTACTGTATGTAGAAGTGAAAAACAGGAGAAAAGGTATGTGGGATGCCCAGAATGAAATATGGCTTACAGGTCCCTGCACAGTTTACTACTCTCAACACGTACACTTACCTGGTAGTAGAGGCAGTAGTGGTGGTAGAAGAGGTGGAAGGCTGTATTTCGACTATTTAATGGGTACAAAAGACATTCTGTAGCTCTCTCCAGCAAAATGGCTTATCTACACTTGCGTGTCAGAATCCTAAACGAATGAGAGTAAAGGTGAGAAAATAGAGGTGTAGATCCATTTGGATTGTTCTATAGCTTGAGCTCTAGTGTAAGTAAAAAAAAAAGTGTCATCCGATGTCTGCAAATATATTCCCCTCGGGGTCAAAGTCAATAACCCATTACATGGATTAAAAGAGCCTCTTTTGTCCTTCACCGTTCACTCCTGGACAGCAAATAGCTTCTGATTTTTATTCATTGGTTTCTACCACAAAGAAATAGTTGGTAAAGAATGTGTCAAAGCAATTTACTCCCTAACATATACTCCAACACCGAACAAGACTCATGCTGTTCGTGGAGGCATTGGACTTCCTTACTCACAGAGAAGAAGAATAACAGAAAAAAGGGGGGATTCGCATCTTGAAGGAAATCTTAAGCAGATGCATAGAAGCAGGAAAATCCCCCTGGATAAGCTGTTATGGTGTGAAAACATCTCTCTGGTTATGAGCTGACAACACACTACTGTTATTAAACACAGGTTTCATCTGTGACAGATGTAGAAAGATATTCGAGAGATACCCCACAGTACGCCTTTAGCCGGTACGGGTTATTTACACTATTTAAAGTGATGCGGCAGACGAGTGAGACGAGATCCATACCTCCAGTTCTGGCCTTGGAATTCCAGGTATGTGCTTGACAACAAGTTAAAACCACATGATATCAGTGCACACGTGTTCTGATAGACTTACACTCTCCACCAGTGTAATGTCTACAGGGTCCAAGAATCCTTTCAGAGCCGATTTCAGAGCTACAATCACATCAATCTAGAGTTATCTTTTATTATTCATCTCCAATCTTGTTTTATGTCTTATGTTTTGTGTGGTTAGAGTCCAGATTCGGACCATCCAGGACCTTTTGTGGATTATCGTTTTCTCTGGGTTCTTCGGCTTCCTCCCACAGTCCATAAATTTAGGTTAATAGGAGACTCTTAATTGACCATAGGTTTGAATAGTTTGTCTATGTTGGCCCTGTGATGGACTGGCAACCTGTCCGGGGTGTTCCCTGCCTCTTGCCCAAAGTCAGGTGGTATTGACTCCAGCCCCCCTGCAACCCTTAAAGGATAAAGCGGTAGAGATAATGGATGGATTATGGCTTATGTAATCAAATGTCGTTTGGTCGTCATTCTAATCTGTAATAATAACACTGTACAATTTGTGCATCCATAGACAATGAATTCCCAGCTAGAAGTGAATGTGGAAGTGAATGGACAATGTGGGAATGAAACCACTTTACCATGGAACCAAAACAGCGGACAAGATAATGCTAACACAAGGGTAGTTAGCACCACTACTCGGTAAGACGAGTAGAAGGCCCAGCGCAGTGATATTTGTGATGCGACCGGCTGGCTTGCTTTACCATCTAGGGGCAGCTCCACCTCAATCCCTGCTCCTAGCAGGACACAGCCCCCGACAGCTGCTAAAGGGAGAAAAATCAACATGCCTCCAAAACAACCATGTGTACAACTGGAGAACAGGTTTGCTTCCCTGCTGCATGATCCTGGATCCCCGTCTGACAGCCGGGATAATCTTCCATCTGCTTACAACAGGGTAAGAGCTGAAAGTAACTCAGAAAGTAAAAAAAATTAAATTAAAAAATAAAAAAGAAGCTTCTGCAGCAAAAACACCAAAGTTCTGTGCTTTCCTAAGGACATGGTATCTGACATGAGAGAAAAAATCATAGACATCATTATTTCACATCCATCAGTGAAAAACATCATATTGCACATAGGGTCAAATGATGTTTGTGAAACAGCAGTCTGGAGTACTGAAGCAAGACTTTACTGATCTGTTGAACACAGTCAGCTGTCTGAATACTGAAGTGTTCATCAGTGGGCCCCTCCCACCTATCAGAAAAGGAGTTGAGAAATTCATTGACTCTTTCCAGGATAAGTCGGGGCCTTATAAGCTTCTTCAATTCCAGTCTTGATAAGTAATCGAAAAATGCTAAACAAGAAGCACCAAAGTAATTCTGCTAATTTAGCAAACTTTTCTTCCATTCCTCATCAGCCACAGCCAGTCCCAAAACATGGGGCAGATTTTAACAAACTAAATCTAGCTTTATTAAACATCAGGTCTTTGGCAGGAAAAACATTTTTAATCAATGATTTTATCATCATTTATTATCATTGTCACCTGCTAAGATGAAAGTGGTCTCTGGTAAAAAAAAAAAGAAAAGAAAAAGATCTCCATGGATAAATGCCACATTGGTAAGAACAGAAAAAAAGAGCGTCGGAAAGCTGAACGCAGGTGGCAAAAAACAAATCTCCAGGTCCACTATGAAATCTATGAAGAAAGACTACGCATCTACAACTTGGAAATGAGAAATGCAAGGCAATCCTTCTTCTCTGATATCTTTGCCAAAAACAATAATAATGAACCTGTCTTGTTCACTACTGTTTACAGGCTAACAAACCCTCCAGTGTCAGTAGACCCTGAACTTGCAATTCATTGCGCCTGCAATGAATTTGCCTCCTTCTTCACTGACAAAACTCAGACGCAGAAATCAGGACCCAAATGCAGGATGTGGCAAAAAATTATATTTAATAATAAAACAAACAACTCAAAATCCAAACAAGGGTGTCCACACTACGTAGTAAAAAAGGAAAACTGAAACACTGGAGCCAGGGGAAAAATCACAGAAACAGACTGGGGGAAAAAACAACAGGAACCGACGACTCAGGACACACTGGAGGAAAAACAACAGACAACATCTGACACAGACAAACGGAAGCACAGAGACTAAATACACACGAGGAGGGCGGGGGAAATTGAACACAGGTGAGACACATTAGGAACAGGTGCAGACAATCACAGGGGCAGGTGACACAGGAAAAACAAATTGAACAGACACGAGCCAGGGGAACAGGAAGTACAAAAAATAATTCAAAATAAAACAGGAAGTACAAAACACGGAATCATGACAAATTCAGAAAGATAGGGAAGCAGTCAATGCCTCCCCATCAGGTACAGGACATCTGTTGTCCATGTGTCCACATAAAATCAATTAAATATCGCGACACATTCGATCAACCATAAAAAACTTGGAGGACATTATACAACATCTAAAATCCTCCTCCTGTTGCCTTGATATTCTGCCAACAGGCTCTTTCAAAAATGTTTCAAACTTCATGGCCTCAGATCTTCTACAGATTGTAAACACGTCTCTTCTCTCAGGTGTCTTCCCACAGGCCCTGAAAAATGCAGTTATCAAGCCACTCTTAAAAAAGAACAAATTGGACACTTCAGTAATTCACAATTATAGGCTATATTAAACCTCCCATTTCTGAGCAAAATCATTGAAAAAGCTGTCTTTAAGCAGCTGAACGAGTTCATGGCAAAAAACACATTTTTATATGTCTTCCTGTCTAGATTTAGACCACACCACAGCACTGGGACAGCTCTTGTTAAGGTATTCAATGATATCTGCTCAAATACAGTCAATGGCAAACTTTCAGTTTTGGTGTTACTGGATCTCAGTGCTGCATCGACACAGTTGATCACAACATATTAGTAGACCGGCTTGGAACTGGTTGGGACTCTCTGGCACAGTATTAAACTGGTTTGAATCGTATTTGAAAGACAGGGACTAATTTGTGTCTATAGGTAACAACACATCTGAGCGGACAAAAATTAGGTGTGGAGTTCCCCAAGGCTCAATTCTGGGGCCTCTTCTGTTTAACATCTACATGCTCCCACCGGCTCAGGTCATGGATAACAACAAAATATGTTAACATAATTACGCAGACAACACACAAGTAAATGCATTGAGAAATCAACGACTGGATGCATCAGCATTTTCTTCAAATAAACAAGAAAACAGAAATAATTGTTTTCGGAGCAAAGGAAGAACGATTTAAAGTTAACACCCAGCTTCAAACTGTAATGTTAAAAAACACAAACCAACTGAACTTCAACAGCCACATTAAAATGATTACTAAGTCAGCCTACTATCACCTAAAGAATATATCAAGGATTAAAGGATTTATGTCTCAGCAGGATTTAGAAAAACTTTACCAACAATCTCTGGATGGGACAGATCCCATAGAGATGCCCCTGGATATGAAAGCACTTTTCCTCCATGGAGCCGGGGCAAGGAGGAACTGCTGTGAAACCCTGAGCTTCCCGTGTCTCTGCCACTTGGCATCCAAGTGGAAAATGTTCAACCACCTCTGCAGGGGGCACAGTGACGGCAAGCCCAATGGGACAACTGTCAATACTGAAGTTTGCTTGCCCAAGAGACGCAGGAACATCAGGTAAGGCAGGATCATCATACCCTGAGACTGCAGAGGTGCAAGGGCTTCCGCCATGCACCTGGTGAACACCCTCGGAGATAGGGAGACCCCAAATGGGAGCACCCTGAACTGCCAGTGGTGGTCTCGAAATGCAAAACGCAGAAACTGAATGTGCTGAGGAGCAATGAGGACATGAATGTAGGCATCCTTCAAGTCTACTGACGCAAACCATTCTCCCTGAGTGACAGTTTGCAGAAAGTCTGCTGTAGTGAGCATTGGAATTGTAACACCTTCAGGTATCTGTTGATTCCCCTCAGATCCAAGATCGGAGAGAATCCGCTGGCCTTTTTGTGACGAGGAAGTATGTTAGAGTAGAAGCCTCTGGGGTGCGACAGAGGATCTACTGGGGGCCAGTGTCGGAACTGGAGCTTGTACCCGTGGGTTAAGGTGGCAACCCACCCAGGGGTCCAAGGCGTGAGCAGCCCTAACTCAACTGAGAGTCGAGTTAGAGCTCCAGTATCTCTCCAGCATGCATGCAACTCCCTCAAGTATTCCTCTGAGGGGGGAACAGCAAAGGCGGCAGGGTCCCACCTGTGCCTGAAGAAGGCACTCTCAGGGGCTGATTCGGCCTGCTGTGGTATATTCAGCTGCAGGCGATCCAGGGCCGTGCGCATGATGGCCTGCATGGAGCTGTCCACGGTCACACTCAGTGAGCTCCGGGCCGAGGAGTGGGAGTCTAGGTCCGAGTCTTTGGAGGCTCTGTCCCCATCATTCTCGTGAAAATGAGAGGCTGATGCTGCCAGAGAGAGAACATCATCCTCTGGGACCAGCACGGGCATGGTTGGAGTAGACCCCTCTGCCTCCTCTGAGGGAATATCAGACTGGCGACTTTGGCAGACGCTAATAAAGCAAACAACGTAATACCGAGAGAGGGGAGCGCAGACGCTGCCGTCACCGTCAGAGTTGTATACTGCTGTAAGAAAGTTAGTTTCGGCGAAACAGAGCCACTAACTTGATGTCAACTAAAGCAAACAACATAATAGCGGGAGAGGGGAACGCAGACGCTGCCGTCACCGTCAGGGTTGTACACTGCTGTAAGAAAGTTAGTTTCGGCGAAACAGAGCCACTTACTTGATGTAAAGTAAAGCAAACAACTTAATACCGGGAGAGGGAAGCGTAGACGCTGGCGTCACCGTCAGGGTTATAAACCGCTGTAAAAAGTTAGTTTTGGCGAAACACAGCCACTAACTTAATACAGGTAAAGAAAATAAAGTGAGTCAAATACCTTACACCGAGAGAGGCGGGGGTAGACCATACCGGTGCCGTCGCAGCCTTTGGAGAACGAACAAGAGTGTCGCTGTTCCGACCGACACGGTCACAGGGCTTCCAGTGACGGAGATTTATTAGAAGTTTTAGAAGCGTTAGCTTTTAGCTAATGCTAATGCACGTGAGAAGAAAAAAGCAGCAGACCCTCTGATGACACCGGAAGATATAGCCTCTCTTGGGTCATCCAGGGGTGACAGGTGTGACATTGTTGGTATACATACTGGAACTGCGCATGCGCAAAGGGAATATTCAGTGCTTAAAGCACCGCCTTTGGCGGTCAGCAGGGATGAAATAGAACCCAGTTTCATTCTCTAAAACCCAGCCTCTCTTTAAGTCCATTAGCAGCACACAGAGCTGCACTCTACCTCACTGAAATTAATTCTCTACTGGTCCAGACACAAACCCAGTCTGGTCTGATTTGGCCTCCACAAGCTTTACAGTTACTTGGTTGAATCTTCGCTAGTTGGAATTTCAGGTCGGACCGACAACACCATGAACAAATGAACCAAGCTGTTTCTCCAATAAGTCCACAATTACAATTAATTCAATATCCTATTTGCCTATTTACCTCAAGACATGTACCCCACACCAACATTGTTAAGGCAAAGCAGTGATTTATTTAGCCAATTAAATGCAGGGATAATGAGGTGGAGACGGGGGGGTAGCAAGGCTCGGACTCTGTCTAGTATGCAGAGGTTAATGATAATCCTCTTTGAGAAAAGTGCCATGTGACCAATGGGAGTTCAGACTGGAGTGCCTGATCTTACAGACATCACTGCGGCCTCTGAAGTGCACAAATGAGCATTGGGCAAGCCCCTGGCTGATTCGCTGCAACTCCCGAGTGACACGCTCATTACTGTAATGTCTTCTCCGTACCACAGTGCATCCTTCCACTTATTGGATCACGTTATTTCAACCTAATAAGCATCAATGCTTTTCCTTTTTTTCTTTCTTTTTACACACAATTTTGAATAATGGGACATGAAAATGCAATTATTTTTTCTCAGGGCACATGGCGAGTGTGGATTAATTGAATGAAGAGAGACAAGGCCTCCAGTGTGTTGTGTGTGCACGGAACATCACTGGGCCTCTTTTGCAGATCTCCATATTATTGACAGCAGTGTTTGTACTAATGAAATAATCATTTCCTAATCAGACAGATTCAGTGCCTTTTTTCTGCACTCATACAACAATTAATGGAACTTTTGTGCTGTAACATTTGATTAAATATTGATGGTTGAAATAATAGAGATTTAAAAAAAAAACATACTGCAAAATCAGCATCAGCAATCATATATTGGAGTTAGGGTTGAAGTTCCAAGTACGCGTACCTAATCAAAATTAAAAGCCAGTTAATTTAATAAAATATCATTTAATATAATAGTGGGTAATTTAATTCATTAGCTAATATTAGCTTGGCAACCTTCTCCTCCGCTGTAATATTATCCTTGCTGCAGTCAGCTGAACGGCATATTTCTTTCTTGGTTGTGTCATCCCTGAACAATGTGTTTGACCCACTCAAATGATGATGTACAGTTTGTTTAGTGTAAATTTGAGTGTTGTTGTTTCCTGCTCAGTGTGTACATATATCTATTTAGGAATGTATATATGTATATATGCACATATACTGTATGTGTAAATGTGTGTATATTCATATGTACAGACAGAGCATATGGTGGAAATGACACAACATACAATAGATATATACCAAACTAAAAGGATCATATACATATACAGGTTGTGTTCAGACTGTCGTTGGCAAGATGCAGCCTCTTTATTCATGCGTTAGATTATGTGTAAAGTAAATGCAGAATTGCTACTGTTTATTTATGACCATCAAAACAAAAGGTCAAATCATTGCCAATGCCATAGTGACAACTTGAAATCCTGTCTCACAGACGGACAGTAATGTACGTCTTCATGAATCTGTTACTCTGCCTCTAGATTTCAATGTTTCTTTCATACCCACACTGACACATTTTCAGCTAACTGTAACGTCATGAATAAGTCATGAGGATAGCTAAATAGTTAATATATACACTCACTAAAACAGTCCATTACTCACTGAGAAGTTTATTAGGAACGCCATACTCATACTGGGCAGGGCATGGATTCCACAGGATGTTGCAAACTTTCCTTTGAGACACTGCTCCATGTTGACGTGACTGCATCACATCATCTCTGCAGATTTGTCAGCTGCACATTCATGCAGGAACTTGTACTGTCTTTGCAAGTGTTTCACTACTGCCAAGTCACTGGCTGATTTTTCGCATCTTCAGTGTTTTTATTGAATGAAGTTAGATTTCTGAACAATAACTGACAGCTCAGAAACATTTTAATGCGTCTGTTTTTTTCTTACATAAATAGTGGGGAAAAGATGAAATATATAAATAACATAAAGCTGACACTGATGTTAATTCCAGTGCCCTGCCTTAGCCACAATGTGGCAGTGACAAAATGTTATGAGCTAATATCTTAGCAAACATGTCAACAATTGTTGCTGTCTATCCACAAATCGTGCCTCATCACAGCTGCTCGGACCCCGCCGTGTTTGCACCGCAGCTACGCAGCCAGTGTGACTCACGGCTTGGGCCAAATGAAAAGAAGACACACCTGGCCCCTTCCTGTCCGACACTGTGCAAACCAGCAGCAGACAGATTTGAGTCAGAGCAAGACGAGTGAGTAAGGGAGGGATCACAGCGTCACAAATGCACGAGCCGCCAATGACACGACAATGCATGTCTGGACTGGTGCAAAGTGAAACGTCATGACTCTCAGCATTGGACTCCATGCTGTGGGAAACAGCTGATGTCAGGTTTTTGGTGTTAATCAGACTTACAACAGGCACAGTAATCTGCTCGTGATGACAGGTTATATGTTGCCCTACTGAGTACGGATCATTATAACACCCTCTTAAGTACACCCCCCCACCTCCTCCATGCGCCATGTGGAAAACCTGCAGGACCCCAGACAAACAAAGGAAGTGCTATGGGAGGAGAAGCTGCCTATTCTAAAACACACACAACTCTCCTTAGCGCAGGACTTCCTGAACGCCTCGCAGCAACACCGGCATATTCATGTTACCTAGTTTTTGTCAAACTGGGGCATAATGATAAATAATGCATTCATAAATGAAAAGAAATACATGGAATGGCTAGATTAATAGTGCGGTTTTGCACAAAAATGTCATCTTAAGGCACCTTTTAGTTCATAAATGAAATAAGTGATTAAAAACATATTTTACATAGAGTGTATCAGGAGCCAGGTGGGCTGTCAGAACTTTGTCACTGAAATCTGAACAGAGGTAGGTGACAAAGATAGTGATAATTCTCTGGGGTTTTTTTACTGTGAGGAACCACTTTTCCATTACACTTAGTCATTCAATTCATTATTAATATTTAATAATATTGAGTGCAGCTTAAATCACTACTTTTTTTCTCTAAAAAAGAGAGAAGGAGCTAAATGTATTCTATTGAGTGAAATTAGCATTTTTGGTCCATTTCCCACTTTGTAGTTGTATCTTCATAGGTTTCTACCACTTTGCTGCAATCACATACTTTAAAGTTCAGCACTTATCTGCTTTATTCATTGTCAAAGTTATTGCCAACGTGTACAGTATATACCTGTGTGTTCGTGGGGCCCTTTTTCAGACTGAAATGGAAGAGATTAATTCGTTTTTTGTCAGACAAGCCCTCTGTGTTGGCACCCCCCATTGTGTCACATGCTGTCTGAACACAGCCTTGCAGGCTTGATGTTGCTTAACTGGTTGATCAGTAGATGTGCAGTACTTCAAACCTTGGATGAGTATTGACCAGAATGCCAGGGAAGTGGGTGTGGATATTTGACACTATTCTCACCAGGAAAAACAACATCATTGGTCATTTGTTGAACTTGTTGTAAAAAAGGGCCTTTTTGCTGCTGCAGCCTTACTTGGTCTGGTATGGCCAGAAGCTCATGTTGGCTAATGCTTGTTAAAGGGAAGATATTTCTGTGTTTGTGACATAAATGATTCAGCAAATGGCTTTGTGCGGATTTTTCACTCTTTTTGTGCTACTACGTTTTAGCATTTTACACTTTCTGGTAATTGTCAATAGCAACCACAATGGTTTCTGTTCATTAAAAGTTATATTTTGTTGGCTGCCTTTAACAGTATTTTTTAACTACAGTGGCTCTCAGTAGAGCACATACTGGCAAGCCCAAACATTCCCCTGATGAAACCACGTTTTAATTCGTTAGATCCGAGTTTTATTCCAATCTGTTCCAGATTGCACAAACTCATAGATATCAGTCCCCTTAATAGGCCAGATCCGTGAAATATTCCCTGGGAATTGGTGAAAATGTCAAAAAATGACCTATTTCTTGATGTTAAAGAAAATACAAAGAAATTCTTCCTTTGTCAAGATTTGTCCACAAATTAAATGAGTTCTTTCTTGGCTGGTTTCGCATCCTTCTACTAAGTTATGTGAAAATCTTTACTGTAGTTTTTCGGATAATCGTGCTGCAAACCAACCAACTAACCAGCTATCAAACAAATAGACAGGGGTGAAAACATAACAACATTGTTGGGAGATTACAATCTTTGCCTAAACCAGGACCCCTGCCTCTGTCAGAGTAACAAAGCAGCAGCTGATAAATCCGATAATGGGTGTTTAGATCTACAGTATATGTTTCAATAATCAAGCATTGACTATTATGCAAAGTAAGGTAAAAGCAGTAAGGCAGGGCCCTCGAGTTTAATTCTGCATTAAGGCTGACCTAAACTCAACCAATTACTTTCAGGTTACATCCATGCTAATATGTTAAAGTATTTAAATAGTATTTTAGCTCAACAGTAGTGTTAGCAACGCTTTGCATCCACTGCTGATAGTCATCACTGATAAAACAAACAGGTTTAGGGTAGTCAAGTGGATGTAGCTATAGTTGCCTTAACCTAACCACACCTAAGGCATGGATTTAGCAGTCATGGGTTATAGTCAAACAATGTATTTTAATGTTTAGGTATGACGAATTCTTTTAATACATAAAATTTCTTTACCACAGGGTTAATCCTCTGGGGCGTATAAATGTGCAAATGTCATTGTAATCTGCATATTATGCTTTGAAATAGAGAGGGTCATGGGGATCATTCACGCCAGCCAGAATCGTTCCTTGGGGATCATTAGAAACCTTATCATATTTCACAGCAATCTGGGCTGGTACATATTAAGATGACTTTCTGTTGACCAAAGTGTTGTATTGACACACCTACTGCAGACAGCACCATACTTTATCTGATTACTTTCCTCTGTGGGAATCGTCATGGCATCATGACCTGCAAACACCTCTGCAGCAGTGCCCTTTTAAAGATAACTCTCATGATATTTCTGTTTTATTACACAGTTCACCATCCGTAGAAAAAAATTAGATAAAGAGCATCAAAGGTCTGAAGCTGAATTTGTAACTTAGACATTTTACAATTACAGCTCCAGGACATCCCACAAAAGCTCTTTATGAAGATTTTGGCCCATGTCCTTAGCTTGTTACTAAATGTCCCACATGAAGTTTGAATAGATGTTTGGTATTTGCAAAGAAAACATGACCTGGAATGAAATGCAAAGGAGAAAGTTGGGAAGCTACAGCATCTCTCTTTCTCTGTATGCATGTGCTTCAATTCTGGTGATGACAAAGTGCAGGTAAAAATAAAGTTGACAGTAATCTGATGAGATGTCTGCGCTGCTTAGTATTGCGAGACATCAAAAAGATGAATGATTGCATGAGACATATGTCAGCATGGGATGAGTGGAATTCTAAACAAATGATTATGAGCTGCAGAGAAAGACAAGCGGAGACATGGAAGGGAGGAAAACTCATCTGTGTGAGCAAATTCTGTGTGTGGGACGCACAAAAGAGTTTGTGCACCCACTCTCACAGCTCGCACTTTCATGGCTGAGCGCTGGTGACAGGTCATGAAAGGAGAGAATGCTGAGAGAGATATTTATCAGGGTCTGAATGACGAGAGACACTAACAACAATCAGGACAGGTAGAGAGGAAGAACAATGTTACAACAGGTTTGGTTCAAGGGAAATTCCTCTGAAGAATGCATCCATGACACCAGGATCAAATGAAATGAAACAAACTGGTAAAAGTACTTTTTTCTTTTGCAATGCAGCCAGAGACACGAAAAGGAACTGTTCAGTTATACATCATGATAGTGTCTGGGAATCTTACTTATAAGGTGCATTAACTTTGTCATATTTGTAATCATATCTTATTCTTATCTCAAGTGTGTGTAAAATTCAAATTATGCAAAATTAATAATAATCATAATTAAAATGATAAATTGTCGTACACATTTTTGTCATAAAAAATATATGTAACCTTGTAACCTTCCAAAATATATATATATTTTTTAAAGTATAACAGTGGTTCTCTGATGGAGCACAGGTGATCTTAGTGCATAGCATTTACACCATATGAGGCTGAGTGTGCGGCTCTGTTTGACCAGTGAAAGCCAAGTGAATGGATGTAACCTTTGGGATCATCGGCATGCAGCCACAACGTGGTCTCTCAATCACCAAAAGACTGAGAGCGGTGACATTGTGAAGTAGCATGGGATCATGGGAGTTGTTGTCATCCCGTTAGGATTCCTTCTGTGTTCATCGTCCAGCAGCCAACGAATCCACAGATCCTCCTCTTCGAATCGAACAGACCTGATTGATTGATTGAGACCTTGATTAAATTGAGTAGCAATTGAGATGCTGTTCAGCAGACATCTTGGCAGGGTCTGCTAGTAAAGCTACAGCTAACTTTTGCTTAGCTTGTTTCTCTGATAACCCCACCCCAAGTCATCCAATTTATAGTTAAAACTAAAATGTGTAATGTGTAAATGTGGCTTGAAACTGCCTCTGTCAGACAAACACAACGGTGACACATGCGGAAAGGGAATATAACACCACAGACAGGCAACCAAAAGAATACTACTGATTAAATTTCAGATTTCAAGGTTTGAAAATTGCAGGAAACATCTGGGATAATGGGCATACACAACCAAAAGACATCTGTGTAACATAATGGAGGTCAAGATGTCTTTAGACATTTGAAAGCGCAAATGTTGCATATTATACCTTCAAGTCATCAGATATGGAAGAATAAGAAAGTGTTAACTTAGAGAGTTCATCAAGTGCTGACAAGAAACCAAAAGGGAATCAACACATTTGAAAAACACTCCATCCACTCGATCACATTCTGCAGGAAAGTTTTGGACCGTGAGACGCTGTGACACAAAGACTAATGGGGATTATCACGAATATCATGTGGTGATGTGGCAGCTACACTGATGACTAGCCCAAGGGTGTGGAAAAACAATTATTGTGCAAAACCACCAAGGGGAAAAGCATTTTCTAAAGTGATGCATTTTCCTCCCTGCTCATCTTCATAAACCTATGTGGTGAGAGATGCTTAGGAGCCGCAGTGTTATAATAGCTGTCACGGGATGTCACTCATGTATCAGTGCGTTTGACAGGTCGAACATTATCCCTCAAGCCACGAGAACGCAGAGCAGCACGCACACCAGCAGCTACTGTAAAGTTTATGAGCTGTTAAAGTGACATTATGATTTCAGATGCCTTATCTATAATGTCAAGGGACCAGGATTTCAATTTAACGGGAAATATAACTTTACAACAGCTCCAACCCATAAAGTGCGCTTTTCACACTTACTTTGTTATATGGTGGCTATTATTAAACAAAGCTTTTGAAATGAATAATATGTGGCTGCGCTCATTCTTTATAATCCTCTGATGTTATGATACGCCTGGAAACAGTGTCTGCGTCTCCTCTACAGCTTTTGTCTGTCAGAGTGGCAGTTTCGATTTCACATGTTGAATCCAACATGTAAGTAGATGCGGGGCACAATTGCTTAGAGATTTAATTATCTGATAACATTGTATGAGGTATGTGATTTCCGGTTATTGTAAATCCATGTGTGCTGCCCTGCCTTGTAAATCCTGACTCCTGGTCAAGCTCTCTCAGCCTTTCCTGAGCATCTTTTGGATCATAAAATGATCGTTATCACAATCTCATCCTGTGTCTACTGTCTTCGTTCCTCATATTTATCCTCTCCCTTACAAATCACACTGTCACTTTTGTATTGCTTCTATCTTTTAAATCCTCATTGTCGGCCTCCCAGGTCTTTCTTTGAAACAAGAGGAAACTGTATCCTGTATTTCTGATCTTGTCCGCACAGACTGAGTTTATTGTCATGTAATGTAAACCCACGAAAACTGTACAACCAGCCATATACACATAGAGACACACAACTAAGGACTACAGCACTGTAGTTTGGTGTTTTTGTGACTCTTGGTAACATGTCAAAGGGGTTTGTTATCCAACGTCAGCTCAAGCCATTTACATCCCCCCACCATCACTGAGGTTATCCTTTAAAATGTTTTCTTTTCTCCAATCCTGCGAAACAGGATTCACAGCATGGAGCCCATATTGTGGTTTCTTCATTCTTTGAACTCAACACTGAGTGAACAATGTTAATGCACTGCTCTAAATGAGGTGGATGGAATATGAGGCTGAGATGGCCAAAAAAAATTGCAGAAGTTATTGATGGAGGTGACACATCTTCATTGCCTCCAGGATGGGTCACAGTATCTTGCCAAAAAAGGGTTAGAATGAAGGTTAGGATGAAAATTACTGCATCCACTTGGTTAACATCAGTGCTGGAGCTGATAATCATATACTGCAGAGTCATTTGACCTTTCCCATTTCTTTTTTCCTGTGTGAAAGGCCAACAATTCTTCTGCTCGAGTTGGATTCACTAAGAAGAACCAATTCCTTAGAAAAAGTGCCTTTTTCAGGCTAACTAAGTACATTTCCTCGAATGCTAAAGTAGCATATATTTTACATATCATTACAGCTTAAAGAGTAAGCGATTCTAAAGCAAAACAAGTTTTGTAAAGATCAGTAAATATTTCCTCATGGTCCGCTAGCTGTCCGTTCTGTGTGTGAGCAGACAAAATATCCGGGTTTTTGGCTCAGCCCTGGTTTTGTAAATTGAAAACAAAACAAATGGCTCACTGTGCAGTTTTTAAACATCACTCGTCTACACCTTAAGAGAAAGGCTGGTGGACTCTTCCACACTGGGGACCCAGAGCAGGAAAATCACCACAATAATAAACAAGTAACGCACACTCAGAATAAACAGGTTAATCTAATAAGTTAAAAACTTATTAGATTTTACAGTGCACATGGAGTAATCGATATCAATTCGATATCAATTTCGATATCCATATATTTTTCTTTTCTTTTGCATTTCTCAAATCCAAACTATAGAGCAAAAGTAAAGCATCTGGTTGCTGTAACATATGGGCTGCAAATGTAAGTGTTCCTCATGGGTTGCTGTGGCTCAGAAGGTAGTCGGTCGTCCAATAACATGAATGTCGGCGTTCCATATGCTTCCCCTAGTCTGCATGCAGAAGTGTCCTTGGACAACACACTTCACACTTAATTGCCTCTGACACGGTAAATAGCAGCATTATAAGAATGGATGAATGTGAATTGTCCTGTAATGCGCTTTGAGTGCTTGATAAGAATAGAAAATGGTATATAAATATATTCTATTTGCTAACTACCAACCAGCTCTTGCAGCTAGAATTATAAGATAGCTACAGCTGATCAAACGTGTAAAATATATATATTTTAAATGTCTTGAATGAAAAGCCTGCTTTTCACCACATCTGATAACAAGGAATGATTGTTTCAAAGAAATTTGCAGTGGTAAATCTGTCAATGTCAACTGCACACATTTTGAGCTAGAAGGCTTGACAGATGTAGCAACAGTAAACTAAAATAGCTAATTCCTTAATGGAGATTGCTTAAATGGGCAGTAAGCAATTTTGGAGAAAGATTATTTGTTGTTGGTTTTTTGACTGCACTGGTTGGGGATCGTAGCCGCAGAATCGGCTATGTGAGACGGATGTGATAACCATGAGGCCAAAACCTGTCGTAGAGTCTGTCGCTAGCATGTCTCTTAAGGTGGAGTGATGTTTACAAACTGCATACACAGTTGTGAAGTGCGGTTCGCACCATTTTTTTGTTTTTCCATTTAAAAAGCCAGGAATGCGCCAGACGGGCCGCTAACGGACCGCAAGGAAACATTTGCTGAATTTTACAAAAAGTGTATTGGATTTAAATTGCTTACTGCCCCTTTAATATTCAGGTTCAGGTGTAGGTTCAACAGTCTACTTTAGAACACAGGAACAGCAACATCACTCGTTATCACTCGGTTGGAAGGAACTGACGGAGAATCATCATCTGAATCATTCACCAATCACCTGGTCATTGTTTACCCGTCCAGCCCACACTGTTCTGGTTGTTACAGCAGGTTTCAGCTGCAGGACAGAGTCGTTTTCATCTCCCTGGCTATTGAACTGCATTTAACAGGTCAATAACCAGATAGATTTTTAGAGACTAAATACTAAGATAAAATAAAGGGAACATGCTACGACACTTACACTCATCAGGTGGGCACAAACTGCTTCAAATGAATGATAATTATCGCCTGTAACTGCTAAATGCCGTTTCCTATAAGATGTCAGTGATATGTGTTCAACTTGCTTCCCCTTTTCTCCTGGTGGCCAAACAAAATCTCCACCATTGCAGCTTTAATCTGCATTTCTACCAGAGGAACGAAATGTGTCTCTGGGCCTTGGTTCCTGGCCCACAAACTGTGCCCGCTTCTAGTGACAGTACATTTGGATGGCCAAGGGAATATCTGGGCTGAGTTTGATGTTTGTTTGTTTGTTTTGCTGATCTGTCAGCTCAAGCTTTGCTAATGTGGTTATGTACCTAAGCAGAAAAAGATAACTATAAAAGCCTGTGCTGACTCATTATGTGTTGGGCATTAATGGTCTATTTAAATAAGGCACATGGTTCTTTGGATTCAGTGGAACAACGAACAACCTAGGCAACTTTTTACTTCCAGGGCATCTGTAAAACACGTGAAAAACTAAACTTGCAGAATAAATGATGTTAGAGTGTGACATGTTGAATATTTAGCTTTTTATCCAGGTAGTCAGGCCAAACAGTACAAAACGGAAAGGATTTTACATCTATGGAAAGATATCACAGCAACAACCATTGCATCCACTGTTGTTATACTTATGCCTTTAATATGCTTGCAACGTCACACTGTGGACTCATGGTAATGAATTGAGGAGGCATAGGCTTCTCACATAGTACCTATTCTCTGAACACAGCTTCACCTTGGCAATTTGTGGATGTTGTCAAGCATATTTGAAAAGGTAAATTTAACTGAATGTATCCATTTTAAAGAAGAATTTCCCAAAGCTCCAGTTCACCTAGTTGGAATTATCTGCTGTAGTGTGGACGAAGCCCAAAACAAATAATAATCTGGGCTTTTAGTTTTATTCACAATACTGAGGAAAAAGTAGAAAAGGAGGAAGAATTACTACATAGGAAGGACCAGCTATTATGTTCCATTTAAGGATTGAGTTTGAACTCATTTCATTGCGCCAAGGAGTTAAGCCTTTCCCTTCATCCATGCTGGGTTAAACAAAGTGAACTTATGTGTCAAACTGTTCTCTTCCTTCCACCATCGCACTGGTTCCTCTTGGAAATGATTAATGGTGTAATGGCAGGATTTATTTATGAAACGTGGAAAGTTATGGGCTTCACTCTATTTCACACTATGTTTGGTGACAGTGAGCTATAATGGATTGAAAGGTGTAAATCCATTTGGATTTGTTATGGGGAAGTAATAACATGTTTGCGCGTCCTTCCATGGGGCTGTGGTGGGTGACCCAGCTGCAGACATTCGAAGACAAAGTCTTTTTTGGGCTCAGCAAATATGCTGTTTCTTTCCCTCTATCAACGAGGCTGTTAAGGTTTTATGGTATAAAATTAATATTAATCAAAAATGTTCTAATGTCTCCTTTTTAACTGTTTAAGTAATTTATTTAGGATTTTGAAATGAACTAAGTAATATATATCAATTTATTAATCTTACTTGTTATTAATTATCTCACTCTCTGCTCTGTTGCAATGGGTTGTATGCAAATAAAGGCAGAACAAAGTGGAAAAGTTGACTGGGTAGTGTATAAGCAGTCACTGAAGGTGTAATTGTGTCAACCTATGACATAATTTATGTGCTATTCCATTGTCTTTCTTTTTTTCTTTTTTTCTGTTTTACAACATCTTGACATTTTTTTTACAACCACTTCGACAAACTTCAGCTGAAATACAGTCTAACTTGTATCTTTCAGACTGTGTGAACACCACACCCCCAACCAACCCCCTTCATGTACATAACAAAAGACCAAAATAAAGTGTTGCATCTGTGGTTTTGTCAGCAGCACCAAACTCAAAGTCACACAAGTTAGCATATTTCCACATGCTAATTCAGTCACTCTGGGAAGTGGGCACGCAACAGTGACCTCTCTCTGAGTCAAAGTATGCCACCAGCATATTAATGCCAATGTAAACATATTCGAGGGCACAACGCTACAGCTGTACCCTTTGCATTTTAATCAAAATGATGCACTGTTAGTACTTTGTATTTGTTTTCAGTGGAGCATTCTCTAAATCCCAAAGGTCAGTGTGGTCAATCCAAGCTATAATTGTGAAAGAGGCTTGAGGGTACATCATACATATCTGTCAAAAAAAAGTCAGTGAATACATGACATAAATAAATGTAAAAAAAATAATATAAGGCAGTGAAAAACAATAATATAAATGATTTGTAAAAGAAACAACATAACCCTAATTCAGGTGGGAGCAGCAATACAATCTTCAACAATAAACCATCTGATTTCATAAGCTGATTATATGTTGTATATGTAAGTTACCTTTTATTTTACATGTCAGATAAATGTATAGTGGGCAGTATATCTTCCTCTGAAATGTAAAATGAGATGAAAGAGAAGCTGATTCATTCATAAGAAAAAGGGAAGGTACCCGTTGCAATGTTATAACTCTTTAAGCAATGAAAAAATAATATTTAAGTGCTTCTCTTATAAAGTGAAGATGACAAAGAAAACGAATTTAAATAAACTCCAAGAGTGTTACTATATCACAAATGTTACGAATCACAAGCAGTATAGATAAGAGTAAATGTTAAAGTTAAAGTGTATGGTTGCAGGTGAAGGTTGGCACGCAGTGGACGAGCTCTCAATCAGACCCATCCTCGCAACTACATCTGGTTCCCAATAAAACAAGATGGCGCTGGTCAAAATGCTAAACTCAAGGCCTCAAAACGGCAGTTTGCAAAACCAATGGGTGATGTCACGGTGGGTTGCCACTCAGACACCAACAAGTGTGATTGGTCTGCTTGGTAGCATTACCATTCTTGTCTCACAGTTCCTAGACAAGCGCAGAAAATTAACTCCTCCTCCAGCCAATGGTCATAGTCTGTGTCTTTTTTGAACTTTGGACACAGCCAGACTCGCTGTTTCTCCCGCCTGCATCCTGGCTTCATGCTTAGCTAGGCTAACAGTGTCCTGACCTCAGCTTTGTACTTGATCAATCTCTGCTCTCAGAAGGAGAGCAAGAATTGCATTTCCCAATATATATATATACCTCTGTATGTTTTGAAAGATTACATTCAAAATGATAGCTTAACAAAACTGACAATTAAACCAGTAAAGACAGGACCACCAAGAAGCTGACAGACAGAAAAATAAGCTCAAAGTTATTTCAGAAGAGGTGGCACATTTAGAAAGCTAGATGCTCTCCAGAGATTTGTCTGATTTCTGTCTGTCTCCTGCTTCAAAACCACTAAGCACGTCTTCCTCCTCCCTCCTACGACCGATGATAATCCCAATCAGATGATAAAAAGAAATGGAGGGGGCAGTGCTAGATGTGGACCAAACCCTATAAATCTTACATAGCTCCTTTTGTCTCCCTAAAGGGCAAACAGAACGGGCTGAATTCGGAGTCAAAAGTGAATGTGGCGTAGTTTAATGACGGAGACGAGCTAAAAAGTTTGGAGTTAGCCAGTGGCGTCTCATTAATATATACACACAGGCTGGAGCTGGTGTTAAAGGATGACTACTGCTTCCATACTCTGTCTCCGTCACTGCTGATGTACTGCAGTTGAAAAGAGTGGTGATGAGAAAGGAGTTTAAGAGAGGCGAGTAGCGATTGATGTTATAATGATAGTGGGTTTCTCCCAGGGCTGCCGCCTCACTGCCGGGGAGCCATGTCTCACTGAAACCTGCTGAGGATTCTATACATTTAAATCTCACTAGTCAAGAGCGTGGAGACATGTTTTGAGAGCTACATTCTTAGATTGCCGTAACATATGCTGTGCGTGTAGCGTTTGTCACATGTACCATGGTTGGTAACACGGCAACAATTAGGAAATCTAGAATACAGCTAGAGTTCTGTAGCAATAAACATGGAGCACTTGGTTCGTCTTCCTTCTTCAGACTGCCCAACATGTACATCTTGCAACATTTCTCTGAGTATATTAGTCTTGATTTCAGTCCATTAATGTGACTTAAAAGGGCAGTAAGCTATTCTAAAGCGATACACTTTTTGCAAACGTTGCTAGCTGTCCCTTTTTCCGGGTTTCCGGCTCAGCCCTGGCTCTGTAAATCGTAAACAAAAAAAGTGCTTGCGGGTGGCACTGCAACTCCGCGGTTTTGGCCTAGTGGTTAATGCGCCAGACTCCCACACACAAACGCTCACTGCCCCTTTAAGTACATAAATGTCTGTGAATCCAGTGATTTTACCCAAAAAGCTTTTTATTACACTTACTTCACACTACATTAATATACACATTATCCCATATGTGATTCAGGACAACTAATATCATCCAGTACAATTTGCAGTAATACTCAGCTGAGACAAAAAGCAAGCACATTTTCCTTCAAGGAATGATAATATTTTTAAGTCGCTATGGAACCAATGTTAGCATCAACAAAACAAAATGAATAGATAATGAATTAAAAAATGAGGACATCCTTTTCTCAGGGGTCGTTCGAGCCAGACAAGCAGTGTGGCTGAATGCGGTGTCTGGGCAGGGGACAGCAGTTGGTCAGACGGCCCGGGGGGGGACACAGGCAGGCCAAACATTGCCTAACCTGGATGCTGTCAGCAAGGCAGCACAGGCAGCTGGAGAGACTGTGGAATAAAACACTTATCTGCTGTGCATCCTTCAGATTCAAAGGGGCCACCTTCTTCTCTTTCACGCAATGGACACCCTAAACTGACTCCTTCACCCTGCACACCGAACCTGAAGCTCGCTCTCTGCGGAAGTTAATTTAGGGGACATGGACGTAACACAACACTGTTGCTACATTTGGATTTGGTTGATATGTGGTATACCTAACAGTGTGATGGTTCCAGCACCTGATCGGGCCAATAGGAGCCCCGCAAGCCTTGGTAATCCTATTTCACTTCATGAAATGAGATTTATTGCTAAAGGAGCAGCTGAGCAATCCTATCACTGAACTGTTTTCAGTTGTTCAGTTGCACTTTGACATCGCCAGTGTTATGGAACTCAGAGCTAAATAAAACCGAATGAGTGAACACAGGAATGAATGGCCAAAAAGATATGTTGTAACAACAACAACAACAACATTACAGCAGCCACAATAATTCAGAATTGCTTCCGCTTCATTGTTTCTGTGGCCATCGGAATTATGATTGGTCGAGCTTAAGAGAAACTAGGGGCATGTGATTGTCTAGAAGAAGAGATTTAGGGATTACACTATACTATCACGAAAAGTGACTTAAAAGTGATTGAGACATCAAACGAAATGGACATTAAAGAAGACTTACAAGAGAAAACAATTTATACAATGTAAAACTTAGTCATGTGGTTATTCTTATTTTAATTATATCTTATAAATTGTCATATGTTTTACCCCCTTTGGAGTATAAACTAATGGGATGTCATGTCACATATTATGCATGAAAACCCCATGTCATGGCATGCATACTATATCTGCAGGCGTAAATAATTACAAAAAATAATATCTGCACCTCTGTGCTGCAGAGGAAGCACATCATCTCTGTCAAATTTGCAGTTCCTGGCTTGTGCCACTGCTTGTGGGTCACGTTACTGGCAGTTGTTTGTCAGACGTCTCCACTCTGGGGCTTCTGGGCAGGCTAAGAGGAAGCCATTTTTAATCATCCCTACATAAACAAACAACACAATGGCTGTGGAAGAGCCAGTCCCATCGCTGTGCATGAATGAGGCTCAGTGAGACTAACCGCATTTCTCCTATAAGTGCAGACGTCTGGATGTCTTCATTTGTCAACACTGATTTTTACAAATCCACAGTCGTACGGCAGAGAGAGGTGACAAATGAAATGAAGCAGTCGCCGGAGCACGACACTGCGGCATTGTGACATTTCACTGACTGAAAGGGATTTTTTCAGAAATTGCGTTACTTTACACAGTCGTGATTCAGGAATAACAATAATTACTGTATTTTTGTTCTATTTGAGCAGGTCAATGAAATAGCACCTTAATACATTTTCATCTGCATGAAAAGTGATTGTCTTTTTAATGTGAATACATGAATGACTATAGTTGTGGTGTATGAATAGTTACAATGTTGAGTCATTTGAGGCTCCATTAGTCCTGTTTGCCTCTCATTTTCATTTCTGGCTGCTGTTCTTCCTCTAATTACAGCCCAAAAAACAAAACAAATGTGTTTTACTTCTGTGTCGTAGCAAAAAAAATTGATTGTTATAATATTGTGTTCACTCTGAAGTTGCAATATCACACACCCTGTGACCCATAAACTAAGATGTGAGACACAGAACTTCTGCTGTATCCACATTAACTAAAAACTAGAGCAACATGCCAGACAGAAATACAACTGCATATACTTCTGTCTTTGAATCTCCTAATTGGATCACAAAGAAATGTGGATTTCTGGTGTACTTCCTTGTCTCCTGATTAACCAATTTTCATAATTGCGACCCAAGGCACATGCGTTTAAACACAGGGGAAATTTTGTGTGGACTGATTACCCCTTTCTTCTGTGCTTTGCATTTTTGAAAAACTTCACCGGAGTCGCAGTCTCTGACTCCGGTAGGAATGTGATTATATCAACAAAACGGTGTCAGGTGCAAATGGCTTTGAGCTGCCCCACAACAATACCAGTTGAATTTTCAACACTTGAGATTTCCTCTGGGACCGCCATTCCATATTACTGATCTATAAAAAGAAGCAAATTGCCTGCTTGCGCAACCAAACCCCCATCGGCCTCTGTGCTGCTTCTCATAGTCGCTATTAAAGCTCTGGGTGGTGTTTTCCTCCAGGGCCTGACAGGCAGGCTTCAGGCTGCCCCCAACCTGCCTGCTGGATGCCAAAATCAGCCTGCACACACACACACACACACACACACGCTGTGGTCGCCTTGTTCGCTACCTACTGACACAGCCTAAGAGGTTCATGTGAACAAGATACAACTGTGTACATAAGTATTTCCAACTTCTTTACACATTTCAGCAGTCTGTGAGACTCTGTCTAAGACATGCAACTTGAGCCCGGAGGGAGGAAACACTGAGAGAGGAGTTAAGTGCTGCCTGCTGATGAGGACACTGGATGAATGTTTAACAGATTTCTCTGGAAAGGAAAACAAATGTCCGTGTATGTGAATGTACACTAACCCACCTAATGGAATTATTTGAGGATGAAAAGGCCTTTATATATTCAGGCCATCATTGACAACACTAAAACTTCCTATAGACACCAGGCATGGCATATTGATGTTGGGTTGGCAACTCGCTGCACAAATTCAAATGGAGGGGGAATCACTGGTCCAGTGTAAAGGATCAGTACCACAGCAAACGTTTTTATAAATAACCTGCTGAGTGCAAAAGCCCATAGTGAGCTGACACAACACACATGCCACTGTTACTGTTCATACACATTTTCTGAATAGTTTGACAGAAATAAAATCTCAGAGACCTCTCACTGGCTTTTGCAGAGATTCTTTTTTTTGTTGTTGTTGTCTTATTTTTGAAGACAGTAAAACTCACAATCTTTGGATTGAGTTTGTTCATTAAAAATCACGAGATTCATTTCCCTTGGAAAAATGTAGAACTTCGACCTCAGCAGAACATTTCTTTAGATTACACATTTCTTTAGATTACACAGATATTTCGGAAATGAACTTTCACACCCTAATTTCTCAAATTCCAATTTCCCTACATGATGAACTAATTTCTGTTCCAGAGCTACATTTGGGAAAGCATAGCTGTAGTTCTAGTCATGTCTAATTATGCCAATTATAGTATTCATTTTCTCCTGGAATAATCCTCAACATACCCAATAAAATATTTCACTTGTGCTTCTCTTTTTAATCCAACAAAAAATGGAACATTTCACTTATCAACAGAATAAGTATTATAAAACCATTAGTGTCATTATTAAAAAAACGGATAGTGAATTGATGTCCCAAGACTAGCAGTGTCAAATCATGACTGTCAATGATGTGAGCTGGTCCTGTGGTGGCCCCGCATGAAGCTGTGTCCATTAACTGGGTCGCTTCATTCCACAGTTTGCAGTAACAGTCGACCTCAGCGCGTCCAGTTGCGACAGCCGCATCTTTTGCTCCCTCGTCATTGCGGCCATTTATAGCAGATCCCCTACTGGACCCAAATGATCTAAGAAGGATTCCACCGACAGAGAGATGGTGCCTGTGGACACGCAGAGTTTCACAGATCCAGCCGTCGCCGCCGCGTGAACTTTTGACTTTTGGCACGCTGACACTTTTCTCTGGAGGCCAATCAGTTTGGGAACAACAAGGCAATACTGGCTTCATTGCGGTCAGCTCAGATCATAATACTTCTAATGTTTAATGTCACCTCCATGTGAAGATAACAGGAAGGGGTTCATTAGAGGATGACATGGCAGCTGTGAGCATGTTTAGGGAACAGTACAACGTGCTGAGCGGAGATCATGTGGAGCCGGTGTCTGCCGTCAGGGGGAAACAAAGCCAAAGGAGAATGAAAAAGTCAGAAGAAACACAAGCAGTCTGATGACGGGATGTGTATCGCACAGCTCAAGAACATTTGTCACGGGAAGACTTGATAATGAAAAACAGTGTGCTGCAGACTAACCAACAGGATTCATTCTGACCAAGAATGGTCTTCTCCATCGGAGCCAAGTGGCCATAAAAAAACATTACTGCAGGGGTGAGGAATCTTTGTACTATCAAGAGTCACTTTAATTTTTATAAATCCTTTTGATTTGAATCCTAGATTATTAAGCACATACATCACACCAACCTGATCTTCTGATAAGCTGTTTCCTCAGCCGTGGTTGCGGACCAAGTGTGACGGGGCCTCTGAGACCAAATCTGGACATGTCTTGTGGTGTCCTTAAGTGACTTTTCAATATCATAAATTGATATAGTTGTTTTAACATAGATTTCCCATGTTATATTGGACGTAGTATTGCAACAAATGTAATGAGCCCCTCTGCGACTAAAATATCTAAGTTATATATAAGTTTGTGATCCAAAAGCTGTCTCTGTGTGTCTTGAAGTGGTTCATGGTGTGCTTTGAGCTTCTGCATTGGCTCATCCAATTCTCTTCCTCCCTCTGTCTTTACAAACGTTTCCTGCGGCACTGGCTGCGTCCGTTAATATTGTTAATGTCTCTTTGCTGCAGCCATGTATTTCCTTATTCTCACTTAAACAAAAGTTTATGATTCCAGCAGTGGTGCCCAAACTATTGCCTTCAAACTGTGCAGACATTGGGACTGAACATGCCAATGAATTAAACCGGTAGTTGACCGTCAAGAGGCCTGTCGCTGCAAAGCAAAGAAAGCTAAAAATACCATTAATGATTACAAACCTCAAAGAAAAAGAGTTTGTGTTAGCAGTTAGAGCAAACACTGCAGTACACTACACACTGAATACGGGTGGTGGGTGGTGTCATGTAGACACTATCTGACAGAGGTAACATTAATCCAGATTAATTCAGCCATCATTAGTTATACACTGTATCAAGGGCAAAAGGGATTAGTTGCAATTTGCATCATAAACAAACAAACAAACACAAAAAAGAAAAAGAATCTGAGTTACAAAAACCTCCAAGTCCTTGTCTGCTTCTGTCCACTTTTATGTAAACACTTTATTAATCAATATTTGTTGGCCATAATTACAGCTGTTTTTGCTTGTTTCTACGGTAATGGAGATTAATTAGTGACCCGCAGCAAGGGCTGTACGTATAAAGGGCTAATGAGCTCTGCTCTGTGCTTCAATTTTTTTAAGTGATATGCCAAGTCATCTGAGAAAGCAGGGAATTAACTTCAGACTCTTTAATTGATTTTTTTTCGGTTGTTTTTTTTTTCGGGGGGGGGGGGGGGGGGGGGGGGGGGGGGGGGGGGGGGGGGGGGGGGGGGTCACGGTTTATCTGTGTTCGTTATTTAAAACCCCCGGCAGTTCCATTTCTATGGTCAAAGTCTCTCGAGCAGCAGAGCAGTAATGAATCAGGTCCCGCCGTGTGAATGGCCTGTCGCAGTGGGACTTTCCCTTACTTAAGGTGACCTTCCGCTGATAAAACAAACAGCTTTGAGTGTCTCTCTGTCTGAAACCACGCCGTGTGTCACAATCCAGGTGCTGAATGAAAAGTATTTCACACAAAACTTTAACGGACTTGTTGTAATTATATATTTGCATCTTTTTTTTTATGATTGTTGTCATTCCGTCTACTTTCTTTACATTTGCCTGCTCTGTACATAAAATTGTACAGAACTTTGTGCTGATTTTGAATCCTCTCCACACACACACACACACACACACACACACACACACACGGTCCACTAGGATCCAAACAGAGTAGGGAAGGAACGAGTGCTTGTCCCAAAAAGGTACAGTTCTTCCTTGACCTGATGTCTGGAAAGTGGGTGTTTATGCACAAAGATAAAGAAACGTAAAGAAATTGGAGGGAAAACACTTATTTTACTCTGTGTGTGTGTATGTGTGTGTGTGTGTGTCTGTTTGTGTGTACGTGTGTTTGTGTGCGTCCTGCAGCTGAGTGCTGGAGATAATGTGCAAGTGCAATCTGTTCTTTGTGAGGCGGTGTTGCAAAAATGCCAACTGTCAAGATGCCATGGTGAGGAGAACGATGCTAAACACTTGCAGTATTTGAAGGTATTTATTTGAGTATTTCCAATTAAATTGATCTATTCTTGAATTACACTGTACCTCCGATGAACATGGTGTTCTTTTTACCCCGCTACACTTTGCTGACAGCTGCTTTTGCTGATGGCTTTTCAAAATTAAAGCAACAGTATCAAATTACTTTAGGTTAAAATAACACCTTCAAAATCCCTGTGATGTTGCTCTGATTTGTAATAGTGAGAGCGGTGCCGCTTTCGTTCCGACTCTACCCCTAAAACTCCCTCGCTGAGGTTTAGTCAGCAGCTTAAACTGCCCGAATCAGGCCCAGCAGGTTCAAGAGTTATGGTGAAGTGTAGATAAGTTAGGAAGACTGAGAGACCATGAAATAACCAGCGTTCATCTCCGATACTCAGCACGGGAGATTTAAAAAAAATATAAAGAATTCCAAACAGTGTTTGGAATTTGTATCAGCCACTGCAAGCCTGGGAAGATGAAACCTATAATGCTGCTTTACGTTGAAAATGTAAAAAAACCCAAAAAAACAACAACCATGAGCTAATCAAACAGCACATTTAGAAGAGGGGAGTTATTGGCAATTCAAATTTTCCCTTTAAACATTTGACATGATTTCGCTTAACTGACTCGATACTTCCGATTCGAAAAAATGCCTTGCATGGAAATTAATTTGGGGATCAGAATTTTGTTTCATCTCACGTTAATCATCATTACATAGAAAACATTGTGACGCCTCAGATTGACCTTGTGACCGTTTGGAGGGTCAGCTAAACCAGCTGAGTATATATAAAGCAGTTGAAATGAGCTCCACCCAGAGAGCGGTAAAACTCTGCTTACACATCAGCTTTTACAATCTAATAATATCATCCACAGAGTCATCGGCTACATATTACTGTAGAAAAAGACATTTGACTGGTGATACTTCATGTCCCCGATAATACATTAAATAGGACTTTGAATGCAGCGTTGACTTTTTTTTAAATGTTAATGTTTATCTATTTCTCTTTTTTTAAATTCCGGTAAACGATCAGAATACAGACACTTCAGATAAAGTCTTTCTCCAGTTCCCACCTCATGTCTCGCTGCTCAGCCGTCACAGTGGAAAAACATCTTTAGAGCCATCACCGGGACGCGATGATGGTTCAGTCGTGCTATGATGTCAAGGTCCTTTTTATTTCAAGGAAGCTAAGTGTGTTTCACTTGATTTTCAGTTGCCGGTTGAAAGAGTTTTTCTTGTTGTTGATTGCCGTTGGCGCAAAAAAAAAAAAGATCAAATTATTGTATTTATACAATAAATTGATGGGGATGGAAAATGGAAAATGTGTTTGTTCCTGGTCAACTCGCACAATGAACAGATGGACTCCTGTTTTATCGAAAGGTGACACAATTAGAAAATGGCTGTCTGTCAGAGAAGCTGTTTGACGATGTGTGTGTGTGTGTGTGTGTGTGTGTGTGAGAGAGAGGGGGGGGTGCATACAGGAGCATCCCTTGGCCCTTTCCTGGGGAAAACCAAAACGATGTGATCCAAGTTGTGACAACACTTCCTCCGCCCCCCACCGCAGCCGCCTCTCCCACTCCTCCCTCCCACCTCCACCCTCTCTCGGCCGGCCCGGCGCTCCTAGTGGCCCTCTGCCGCCGTGACGTCGCCTTCCGCGGCCTGCGATTGGACGGTCCCTCCGCCTGTGGCCGTGACTGACATCGGCGGAGCCACAGTCTCCTCCCAGCGGCGGCGGACGCTATTTGAGTGGGGCACCGGCGGACTGTTGTGCACACAGCCGGGCTTGGTGTCGTCAATGGGAAGCGCGCGAGACAGTGGCAAAGCGAGTTACGGTCTAGATTGCAATCCGCGGCTGCACCATGCTCTCCAGGTCCATCCCGTGCGTGTGGATTACATTTTGCCTTCGTCTATGCTGCTACGTGGACAGCGGGGAGGCGCAGAACGCGAAGGAAGGTAAGTTCCCCAAAGTTTAGGACTCTCCTCCATCCCGTCGTATTTGGAACGACGCGTCAGAAATGACAAGAGACGTGTCCACATCCCGGCAGAGTGCGTCCGTCTTGACTCTTATCATGTCTGATTTCAATTACCCCGTGGATTTAATAATCCCCACAAGTCTGGACGTGTCGTGTGCGCAGTCAGATAACAGGACTGGTGCGCGGTGGGGATGACAGCGCGGTCTGGTCTTGCTCGCGGGCTGTTTTGCGAGCGACCTCGCCGTGTTTTTACGCACTGCAATTAAAAACGCCGTAGGGACACGGGGGCAGATGTAGAAGCTGCTGTTTTAACTTCAGCCCGGTGCCAAATGAGCCACGGGGATAACTAGCCCGCTCGGTATAGATTATCACTCTATCGCGACAAACGACGGGGGGGGGGGGGGTACATCGGCGGATCGATCGCTTCGGCGGAGCGCAAAACCGCCTCCAAAAGTGGCCTCGGCCACAGCGGTGCCGGCCAGTGCGGGCTCCTGGAAGTCAGACACAGCGCGGACTGCCGCGGAGTCGCAAGCGGCGTCGGACACTGAAGTTGGCGAGAATGGGGGGGGGACAACCACAAGAGCGACGGAGACGAGAGACGAATTCAAAACTCTAAAATGATACTTTGAAACAGTCGGATTTTGCGGCTTAAAATTGTATTAAATGGGGTCATGCGTAAAAATCACTGTTACGGTTCTGATTTTCCCCAAAAACAAAACTACAGTATATTAAGTACATTTGTATTGTTATCATCATTATTATAATTATTATAATTATTATTATTATTAATAATAATAATAATAATAATAATAATAATAATAATAATAATAATAACAGAGCACAGTGTGGATGTTACAGCGGATATGAGGTGATCCTCGGTGTTATGGGGGGATTCCGCAGACCTCCGTATCAGACAGTCACCTGTAAGACATTCTTTTTTACGGCTGTGCGTCCTGACTGCCCCCCCCCCCCCCCCCCCCCATCCGCTCTCTCATTATGTCGCCGATATTACACGTACAATTAAAGCAGCTTCATATTTTTTTTAAGCCGCCGTGGTGCCGCTTTGCGCTCTCGCTCGCATCCAAAACCTAAAAGAGGCTTGTTATTTCCCCCCCCCGACCCCGAACATCTTCCTTCGCTGATGCAAACCGCGCAAACATGCCGCCTGTTAACATCATTTCACTGTAGTTTTATTGCCGCCCTGAGCCGAAAATACACTCGCCCGTGTTCCTCACCAGCCAGTACGCGCTGCGGAGCGGAGCAGCTGCTTTGCTGTTGAAGCGCAGCAACTTCCACCCCCAGCGCCCCCAAAGATGAGTTTTAATAAACTGTTGCGTAAAATAAAACCACAATAAGTGGTATGCCTGCTGCTTAATCATGCGCGCAACGCTTGCCTATATACGCGTGCCTGTGTCAGGCACTCTATTCTTTATTTCTTCTTTATGTGTGTGCTGTCCGGGTTTTCATTTGTCTCCCAAAAGTCCCCCCCCCCCCCCTCCCCTGCAGTCAGTGCTGCAGTGTAGCAGTATATATACATATACTCTTATATACGTTCTTGTCTGTTCTTGAGCTGCTGCTGGTAGAAATTAGGTCATGCGCTTATAGATGTAGATGTGTGGCCTGTCACTAACACCCAGCCCCGGTGCCCCAGTGAGATTTAACCACCTGCCTCTTGGTTTCCTGTCACTAGTGATTCTGCTGGACTCCAAGGCACAGCAGACAGAACTGGAGTGGATCTCCTATCCTCCCAACGGGGTAAGTCTGCCTTCAGAATCTCCACGCTGCAGATGTACTCCTTATCTATATTTTTATATATATATATATATATATATATATATATATATATATATTTCCAGCTTTCTCAGATGTCCCACATCTGTGATAGGAATAATAATATTTAAAGTAGGTTTGTAATACATACATGAGGGCCCCGTATTTTTTATTTTTTGCTCACAAAATTCCTTTCCAGAGCGAGAAGATAAAGAGTACAGCAGGATGTTTCTGCCACCAAACTCTCGGGGCTTTTGACATTCAGAGCACAGAGGCCCGGAGCAAAGCGCTTCCAACCTGCTAGTCTGATTAAAAGCAGGGCTGCGAGGAACTTTTAAATAAATAATGTGAGGAGGAGAAGAAGATAAACCGAGCGCAGTCATCGTCTTAAAGATGGTGTTTGTTTGATAAGGACGTGGCCGCTAATCTGCAGCTTATTGCACAGAGCTCATTCTGAAATGACTGTATTTCACATATCTTTTGTCAGACTCATTACAGTGCTCTCTGCTCCCGTTTGGTTTGATTGCCCATCATTGGACATCGATGCTGTGACAGATGGTCGTCTTTAACGTTTTTGAATGCAATATATTGGATGTATTCATCATCATGTATGTTTTCTTCTCGCAGTGGGAAGAAATCAGCGGCTTGGATGAGAACTACACACCCATTCGCACATACCAGGTTTGCCAAGTCATGGAGCCCAATCAGAACAACTGGCTTCGGACTAACTGGATAGAGAAGGGCGATGCTCAGAGAATTTTTGTCGAACTGAAGTTCACCCTGAGGGATTGTAACAGCCTACCCGGTGTGGTGGGCACTTGCAAGGAGACGTTCAACTTGTATTACCAGGAGACAGATTCGGAGGTGGGCAGGAGCTTACGGGAGAACCAGTACGTGAAAATTGACACGATTGCCGCAGACGAGAGCTTCACGCAGGGTGACCTGGGTGAGAGGAAGATGAAGCTGAACACTGAGTTGCGCATAATCGGGCCCCTGTCCCGGCGGGGCTTCTACCTGGCCTTCCAGGACGTAGGGGCATGCATCGCCCTGGTGTCTGTCAAAGTTTATTACAAGAAGTGTTGGTCTATCATCGAGAACCTGGCCACGTTCCCGGACACGGTGACAGGATCAGAGTTTTCCTCGCTGGTGGAGGTCGAGGGCACGTGCGTGAACGACGCAGAGGAGGAGGCCGACAACTCTCCCAAGATGCACTGCAGCGCTGAGGGGGAATGGCTGGTGCCCATTGGGAAATGTATATGCAGAGCTGGATTTCATCAGAAGGGGGATGCGTGTGAACGTGAGTGCCTCTTTGTTTTCACGATCAGAATGGAACATATTTTTAGTAATACTTTAATTCACTCATTAGCATTCCCAGGGTTGTTTTTCTTGCTGCATTAACTTCTGGCAATCTGTCAGGGGATTCCTGGATTTCACGCAACAAAAGGTGTGTGGATGAAAAAAAATGCCGTGAGTTTTAGTGATTTGATTATGCAAAGCAGGAAAAAGACAGTTTAGACAAAACTGCCTGAATAGTTGTGCTCACAAATGGGATTAAAAAAAGCTGATGTTACAGCCGTAAATATGAACAAAGTATTTAGGACAGACATCCCTGGTTATTAATTGGAATCTGTGATAATTGATTATGATGCTCCTAATTCATAGCCATGATTCTGTTGACACTGGGACTAAATAATAACTGGAGTTTAGCTGCTCGGCGACAAACGCTGCTCTCTTTCTTGCTGGCGGGGGCCAAGACAATCACTAGCAGAATGCACGGGGCCGGAGGAAGTCCAGCCAGTCGTTCAGTATCTCGCGACAGAAAGGGAAACAAATAGCCGCCGTGCTTTGGCATTTAGGCCTCAGGATATTTATGAAGGAGCCTAACGGGAAGGTCAAACGCAGCATCGCCGTTGCTCACTTAAACGTTGTTGTGTTGCAGGATCGCGCGCCTGCCTCCAACAATAACCTGATCTCTGTCACTCTGAACGCTCAGAGGATTCTTGTTCAGCAGCCACCTGATTTCAAAGATAAAAATCACTATGGATTAGAACGAGGTGACTCAGGTCACAGAACTTAAGTGGCCTGCCTTGTCAGCGAAGCAAAGCTGTTTTTTTTTTTCTCTTGCGGCAAAGAGGGCAGCCTCATTCTAAGCAGCTTACGAGGAGCAGCAGCCAGTAATAATTGAACGGAATGTGTCTAAGAACAAATTAGTGTCCCCGGCAGACAAGCTTTTATGCCACGCTGTCTTCCATTAGGGACCCCTCTGAGGGAGGTGTGTTAATGAAATATATTAGGCCATGTAATTTAGAGCAACACAGCCCACCTCAAGTTGTGCTATGTCTCTGGTGTTAGCAGGCGATCGCTGATCCAACCCCACGGAGCTCGTTTTTATTGTTCTTGTTGTTTTAATATGCATAGATGTAAGATCCAGTTGTGCCCTTAGGTGGAAAGAAAAGCTGGTGATTTATTTCCACAGGGAGCGCGATGCAGCATAACAGCAAACATCTCCGGCTTGTCCAAGTAATTTTCACCACCTTTTCTTATTATGTCTTGATGCACACCCCTGCGAACAGAGGGCTGTTGCATGTCTCCATTAATTACTCCGATCACGTGTCAATTAAAACAAATGCCCGCAGATATAATGAACCCAGCGTTCGTTTTTTTTTTAAAGGATCAAGTCCCGGTCTTGATTCTGCACCTTTATGAGCTTTATCCCCACTGAGGCATGAGAAGCCTTTGTATTAAGGGGTAGTTAATCTAAATAAAATGAGAATCACGGTGCACCATCAGCACTTCTTGCTGCAGCTCCACTGACATTAAATTGTCCATTCAGTACTTTCCCCCCAGAACAATGTACAAGCTATTTAGACTATATCTACCAGCTGAACAGCAGAGCAATAAGTCCAAGTGTCTGTGACCATTCAAAATGTGTGATCCCGGCTTCCGGACAATAGGCGGACTTGTCTTAGCGCTGCAAAAGCACGTCATCTTTCAGATGAGGGTTTTTTTGTCCAATGGCACGTCAGGGTGCATTACGCCGCATCCTCCTCTGTCGAGGGTTCAGCACACTTTAAAAGGACAAGTCTGTATTAGGGGTCAAACCGGGAAGAAGGGGTGAAAAACCCGCTATCATAGAGAGAGGGGGAGATGCAAGGAATAACAATTCACACTTTATAAAAGCATTTCTGGTCTTGCACTTGTTGTACACACAGAAAAGAACCGGGTTTAGTTTTGTGAAGATTAAAAAAGGCCATGGGATAAAAGTTCATATCATATCATATTTAACATCTAGCCACCTGAACACTGGTTTTCATGAAGTCGACGTGTTAGATAGTTGGTTTCAGGAAGTAACAAATATTGTCCCTAATCCCCTGATTCCGACGCTGTAACGAGGGCTTTAGATCCTGTTAGAGGATCTGACAGGCACTTTGTTTGGAGCATAGAGTACCGAGGCTTTTAGGGATTAGTGCCACATTCATTTAACTTTTCAAACAAATCTTCTGTTGGTGTGTTCTCCCCTCACAACCTCATGGACCCCCCCCCCCCCCCAAAAAAAAACCCCCCAAAACAAAACAAAAACAAAAACAAAAAAAACTTTAAAGCTGCTGAAATTCACCTCACAAATACTCCTAAAGGGAGTTCGGTGATCTGATAAGCACTCTATTTGAGGCAAAAGTAATTTATTTTCAGTATCTGTAGTTTGCTATGATTATTAAATATGTCACCAAGTGAAATATTGATAGGATGGGTGCAGGTGGAGAAAGCGTGTAGCCGTCGGCCGTGACATTTGAGGAGCTCCCTTCTGAGGATGCAAAGGCCTCCTCTGAAATGTGTTGTGATCCGCTCATTCATCACCGTCAGCGAAGAGGGACCCCTTGTCTTTCACCCCTACGCCCCGCACTCCCCCCTGTCTCTCTTTAACTCTTTGTGTGGCAATCTGTGGCTGTAAATGTCACTCATCCTCTCTGCGCCTGCTGTGTTCGGCAGCCTCGGTGCAATGTGTGCTGAAAAAAAGGCCAGTTGAAGTGTCACCGCAGCCTGCGCAGGCTTCATTCTGCGAAGAAGTGCGTGTTGTGAAAATAGCGCCTATTCATTCGCTGGTGCTGTTTAGCGCCGGCCACTGGTTGCGATGGAGCCACGGAGTCGTTAAGACAGAGAGAGGGCCCTTGTGGGAGGACACTGGCCTCTTTGTGTCGCTCAATCCCGGGAATGTATGTTGTCCGATTTTTGACACATCAGATCATTGTGGTACTATATAACCAGTGCCTGTGACATGATTAACTGTTGACCCTCGCCTAAAAAAAGGGAGTGGCCTCTATCCAGGGTGGAAAACGGATAAAAAGGCCAAATCGTGCCGCTATCAGTGCATGCTAACAAGAGAATTAATGAGAGGATACAGCATCCTGTAGAAGCTGGCGCCATCCATCTTGGCTGTCAGGGAGCTGGACAGAAGTTAGTTGGAGACTGATTGATGATTGAGCCCCACGAGGGAAGGGGCTGGGCAGTCAGGGTCTGACCGCGACAGCCACCAGGCGGCTACCAGCCCCATGGCACTGGGGCCGGAGAGAGAAAGCTGCATTTAGCATTTCAAATGAAGCCAGGACACCAGCAGTCAGGAGGTCCTCATACAGCTTGACGCTCCCCTGATTGATAAGGTGTGAATTTAATTCACCAAATGGCTGCTTTTGCAACTGCTCCAGAGCTCAATTATGCAAATGACAGGTGTGTGCGGAATCCACAGGAGACCCAAATGGACTTAAATCACTCAGGACGGGAATGAAGTGTTGATGGATGGAAGCTCTCCTTGTCACTGCCAGTGTCCTCTCCCTGTGAATAGTAGTATTCTTCTATAGCCCAGGGCTTTTCCTCCTTGTTGTCTTGGCATGGCAGGTAGCAGTCGGGCACAAAGATGTGCCATTCTCTGCTGAGGATGTTGCTACCGACGCAGCTGACAGGAGCCTGAAATTGATGGCTAAGGGGAGGACTTGAGACATGAGATTTGGTGAGACGGAAATGCTTAGTGCGAAGATGATTAATGGATTGACCGTTTAAGTCATTTATCTAAGTAAAATGCCAAACATTCACCGGTTCCCGTGTTTCAACTGTAGGATATGCTGCTATTCTCGCTCTTGTATTACCAGAGTTGGAATCTCTTTGGAGTCGACGGTTGGCCAGACAAAACACATTTCATATTTGATAACATCCCCACAGGGACCTTAAGAGTCCAAGATTACATCTTAAGATGTCTTGTTTTGCACAACCAGTAGTCCAAACCCTGCAGATGATAAATCTATCATTGACGAAAACTAAGAAAAAAGGAACATTTCCACATTTGAGAATCTGGTATCTTTTATGCTTTTTTGCCACCCTTGCTTCAAGTAAAATACTTAGATGATTAACAAAATTGTTGCAGAATAATCAAGTCATTGGCTTATCTCTAACTAATCTTATATCTGAATATGTAACAGATTTCTCACAATCATAGGGTTTCAGCTAAATAATTTTATAGCTACTGAATTTTACAATGAAGGAAAACTATTTACTTTCTTGCTTCACCTTTGGGTGGATTTCCTGCTTTAGAAAATTATCAATATGGCCCTAAAAAAAGGTTTTCTGTGCTCTACGTGCTGTACGTATGTGGGCAAACTGTAGAAATAACAAAAATAATAATGATTGCATAGTAGGTTTCAGCAGGAGAGAGAACAATGAGCGTTGAAATTACAATAAAGAGCCAGTCAGAGCGGTGTTGCATTTCAATGGCAGTACTGCAGAGAGCAGATGCAGACTTGTCTTCATGACTATACGATTATTACTTTATTCCTGTGCAGATCTTTTGCTCTATCTAGTTCCCTCTCATTAGTGGAGACTAAACCACAGCTGCTTCCTTGGAGGATGAAGAGAAGGGCAATTTTTTGAAATCGCGAAATGGGAAGCTGTGAGGATGAACATTTATTTAACCTCTCGTATCCAATGACCCGTTTTAAATACGCACTTCCAAATAAGAGGTAAAAAGCTAAAAGTTGTTTCCCCGGGTTACGCTCACTTGAGCTGGCGCCAGCAGCGCTTTCTGCGGGATCCGGCTGCCCTGTCAACACGTCAAAATAAGTACAATGCCTCATTTTGCTCACAACAAATCATGCACTGGGAGGCTCATTCACAAAGTCATTTGGCTTGGTGGATATCTGTCTCAAAGTTATATTCATATCAACTGTACTTATTCACATGCCGGAGCAAAGGCAAAGAAACCAAAGGGCTGCTGTGGCTAATTATTTGCTCCAGCTAGCGTCTGCGTCTGAGAGATGTCACACTGAGGTAAGGATGGATCTGAAACAGATCATCTAAGCTCTGAGAGCTCAAACTTAGAGAGGGACTGGAGGCTGCTGGTGCCTGGTCACTGGTAATGGGGTTTGTCTTTCCCCTCTGCTAATAGGCTTCAGCTACTGACTCATGCATACATGAATATCAAGCAGCTGATGGGGAAGCTCAATCCACTCAACTGCTGTAGGTGCACGAACCTAGTTCAGAAAACACCACTGGGAGCGTCTACTAAAAAAACAACCTTTTGGACATAGTCTCCGAACGCAAGCATCCTCTTGTTTCTATACTCCCAACTCTTGAACACTGGCCTGGTTATTGTCTCACTTCTTTTACTCTGTTTACAGCCACTTTATTCATGACATAATCACAAGTTGTCTTAGCCAGGCATGGCATATACCGTTATTTTTAAACTCATTTATTACACTCGGAAACAACAGCAGTTGGCATGTCAGTGCTGCTGTACAGGTTCAAGGACAGTTTTTTTTAAATAACAAAATCGTATTGCAAAGACCAAAAGGTTTGTATTTCAGGGCCGACATGTGCAATACGATGGACAGAAGAGATAGAAGATAACTAGGATAGGACGTTTTAGGGCTTAGTCTTATTTAAAACAATGCACATTCAGACAACAAACAACTGGGTTACTTTGATGCTAGGAGAAAGTCAGGGAGAAGCAAAAAAGGAAGTAAGGATATGATTTCTTAACCGATTTATTGATGTTTACCAAAATCGTGGACACTGATATGGCTGGATATGCTGATGTTTGTGTGTGTGCGTGCATTTTAGTTCTGACAATGAGAAGAAAGGGTTTGCTTTTAAATGTAAATTGCACCAAGCAGCTATTGAATGCTGCTTGAAGATGCGCCTATCATTGTCCAGGTCTTGGAATCTGACCTGCCAGTCCAAATTTTAGACCCTGTGTTGCTTCACAGGAAAAGACAGAATCCAAGTAAGCAACCCTCAGTCTCACGCAAACAAAGCCATATGGTCAGTCATACTGGTCAAGGACTTTGTTAACCCCCCTAAAAGAGAGACCTCTGTGACATTGCATCACATAGTGTTATTTCCAAGGTGACATCAGGGTCCACATTAGCCCATGCATGAAGTCGCTGAATATTAACTTCATTTACACATGGCTGCAGACCAGCGCAGCGCCACAATGGAGGCCTGCCTGTTGTGTTTAGTAACTTGAGCGCCCTGGCTGACAAGACACTGTCAAGATGGAAGATGGATGATCGCAGCAGTTGACCCCTGATCGCCGGTGGAGTCACCTCTCCGCCCCGCCCCCCTCTCCCTGCATGACAAAAGAGCCCTCCCCATAGTGCAGCAGCCCTCGTCTCCACTTGCACTAACAGGTTTAGACATCTCCATCGATCCCTGCTTCCACATCTCTTGCAGTTCTAAGCTTTTGGCCCTTTTAGCTACCCAAACTGTGGCACAGATGTCTTTTTTTCTAATTGCATGCCCTGCCGACTGCTTGAGAGGGATGTGATCAGACAGGCGAACTCCCCGTTAGAAGACAATGCCCGCAGTGTTGTGTGTTGTGTCCCCGTGGCAAGAGGGTGAAAGTGATATGTGACCGGGGTCCCAGGGTCTCGCCACCTAAAGAGGCAGAGAGGAGGGCCCTGTTGTCAGTGAAGCTGCTCCTCTAGGAGGCCCCAGACCACTGGTTCTGTACTTCAATCTTCCTTTAAGAGGAAAATCAATAACTTATTACATCACTTGACTTTTTTTTTCTCCATCACTTACATCTAGAGCAAAAGGAAGAAGAACTTAAATGTGCTTAGGATAGCCCTGCTGCCAGGAATTCAGATGCTCTTTTCAGAGAGTTGAGTTAAAATGAATCATTCTCTGCAGGACAGGAATGCCAGCATGTGAGAATAAATATGTTAAGGGTTAGGGTTATTACTCTTCTACACTGACTTATCTGCTGAGGATGTTCTCGATTATCTGACGAATTGTTTGTTGTATAAAATGCTGGAGCATTGTGAAAAACTCCCACGACAAGTTCCCAGAGCACAATTAAAAAAAGACACATTCTCTAACCGTCCACCTACTGTACCCAAACTCTTTTGCTTGATGCCACAAGGGGTGAATGAGTAATTTGGATAGTTTGATTGGATAATGTTTGCAGGACCAGTTTGGGGGGGTTCCATTCTTTTCTGTCACAACTCTGGGTCTAGAGGAGAGCCTCTAGAGAGCCCGTGGTGGAAATGAATGGGCGGGGGCTGGGTCAGGATGAGGGGGTTAACAGTTGGCCCAATCCGGAGATAATGCTCATTTGCTGGCTGGGGACATTTTCAGTGGTGATTTTGTTTGGGCTACAGGGGGCTGTGGATCGGTCAGACCTTTGGACCCCTGGCTTTCATCCCCAGAAGGCTGCGTCTTTTAACACATGCAGCTCCCTTTCAGAGCTGACCACCACATGCATTAAAGGAAGGTTGCTGAGAGCCATCTCTCCTGTTTCCATGTGAGTTAAATGAACTAAACAAAAGGCGTTTAGGCAGGGACATTTTCCGTGTCACCAAGAATCCATTTCAGAATGCTCAGTCTGCATGACAAGAAGCAGAGACCTCCTTAGTGCACAGACTTAAGATACAGCTCAGGCGGAGTGAGAGGCCGTACATTCAGTGATGTATTGAGTTTAATCCTAAAATGCCCTTCATTTTCCACCTCCAAATGCATGCAGTAAATCAGCAGGAGGGCTGAAATCGAAAACAGGTGTTTGCGTTTGTTGTTTGCAATTTGTTTCGCTGTCAGAGGCGACTCTAATCCAGCTGAGGCAGTTGTCTCCTGTGAGATCACGTTACCTCCGTTACCTTTATATTTTACTCATAACCTTAGTAGATGCATTTGTTTGATGGTCCTGAGAATTAAGGTTTACTGGATAACACTGACGATATTCCATAGTTTTCCTGTCAACAAATTGCATGAAAAGTTTATTCTCTCTTTCGATACTTTGACTTCACTAGCATGTCTTTGGCACTCAGCCCGAAGCCCATTAGTTCCTACTAAGATGAACATAAATCAACAAAGATGAGTCATGAATATATATTCTAAAACCTCTAAAAAGGGCTCATAAATTTCCTAAAACAGCGGTGCACTGCAGGATTTAGCAGGTCTTGCTCAAACAGCATAACTACATTTGTGGGGCTTTGTTAATACACATTTGTGTGTACAAATACAACTGCTGCAACTGCTACAAATGCTTTCGACACAGTTTGCAGTGCACGCTACTACTTTGCTCTTTGTCGGACTTTAAATAGACTAAATATCTCCACACTACTGAATTCCTCTGACCCTTCTTTTAAACAATGCCCTAATTTTTTTGAGCCTAGTGCTGCGTCCGTGGGGACGTCTTCTTCGGTAACGCTGTCACTCGAGTTAACATTTTCTGTCATCATTTTTCTCTTTTAACTCAATCTCACTCTTGATGTGCTAATGTGCACGGCTGCAGTAGCCCAAACATTAACACGTGCTGTTATTTCCCCCTCACCAGCATTCAGCAAAAAACCCAGCAATACATGTTTCATGCGTAGTATATTAAGGCTTATACACTATGCCTGATTTCTTTTTCACACCAACATTCAGCAAAGAACAATACTTAAAAATACTTTGAAAACTTAAAACGGTATGAGCCAATCAGAGGCAGAGTAGGGGCGGGCCTTCGTGCAAAGGAGAGGTTGCAAAGAGGGCCTCCAAAATATGGCAGGGAACCCTGCTTTTTCAGCTCATTGACGTTCCGAATTGAAACGTTAAAAAGGCACAATGTCTCTAAGAAACACAACCTGTGCTGTGACAGGTGCATGGTCGGCACTCGACACACCACCCCCTCCCCGCAGCATTTCAGTCCCAGGCAGCGTCAAACCAAAGCAGCGAGGAGTCAGAAATGATAATAAAATGTTACACTGCTTGTAATATTGCCAAAGAAGAGCACTGGAATTGACATTACAAAGTTAATTTATCTCCTTCTTTCTGTGAACACTGATCTTATATTTCCACAGAAAATGCTGTCAACAACTAGTTTTTAAGCATTCAGTCGTTCCTTCACTGTTTCGGGTTGGACGCGGAAATTCAGTCTTGGAGATTCAAATATCTCAAAAACCTCTGGTTGTAATGTGATAAAGTGGGTGAACTGACCCATTCAAAGTGACTGTTGTTTCACAAAGAGGGTGATCAGAAACAAATAGCCTGTGAATGATTAGTACATGTGACAGTAGTCTTGATTGGGAGCTGATCACTGGTTTGCTGTTTAATTCCAAACTGTCCCACTTTGAGGGTCAACTCACTGGACTGGCTGTAGCATTGCTTTTAGCACCGCAGCAGGAGCAAGAGCTTAAACTGGAGTATAACTTAATCAGTGGGGAGCTTTGATCTTTGCTGTGTACTGCCAAGCAGGCATTTCCTTCAGATTTTCCCTGCTTAGAGGGCAAAGCTGCATGCCCTCCAACATGGTGTAAGGGAATGCTAATCTTCCCTTTGTTTCTCAAGGAAAGCTACTTATCTCCTGCTAAGCACAGGTACCTCAGCTGAATGGGCCGATTGTCGCATGTGTGGAGTGCAGCAGCAGCAGCCAGACAGAGTCATTCCAAATATGTGTGGGGTGGAGGGAGGATCCGGCACAATATGACATCAGATTCCTTCACTGTGTTTCAGTGGTTCCTTTTTAAAGCGTACCTATCTCCTTTAGCCTCATTGTTACCATGTACAAGCTTACCCTCTTTTCATCCCAAGCCTGCATGAGTTTTTGGTGTTCCAAATGTTTGGAATTGAGAAACTATATCTCCGTCCTGTGACCGGATTTTCAACACCACCTCAATTCTTTTTCTGCCTGTCTTTGTGTGTCCTGCCACTGTATCCCAGAGTTGGGTAGGCGCCCTTGCGTCTCCTAAATGGGAGATTAACATGTCTGCAGGCAAAAGCCCATCTTCTGAGCACCTCTCTTTAGAAAGGTTGAAAAATAAATTGATGGCTGCAATGTGCTCAAGGCAAAAAGAAAAGAAAAATACACCTGCTGTTACCTGTGATCAGACTGCAAAACAAACCATGCTTGAATGTGAAAAATTTTACATATACAGCATAACATATTTTTTCGCATACTTTTAGAATATCTTGAATAATGATGGATGATGCCAAGCTACAAAAACAAAATGTTAAGCAAGCACTGCAGTAAGCCTAAGAAAGAAATCGAAGGTGGTTCCCACAAAAACCTTTGCAAGCTATAAGAGTCCACACATCACCCACAAGATGAGATCAGTCGAGCTGTCCTTTGGCTTTTCAAGCAGAAGAAATATACTCAGCTAGAAATTTTCCCAGGTCTGCCTGCCTGAGTTGCTCTGAAATTACTCACAAGATGTACTGCCTCATTGCAGGGGAGAACACCACAGGCTTTAGTCCGTAAAAAAGCGATGCAGCCACAGTTCAACATGCATAAAATGCCAGTAAACACAGCCTGATGAATGTCCACACCAGACCCTATTTATTGCGGCAAAGAACATAAGTCACATCTAATAAAAGCAACACACACAGACCCGAGGCTACATTATTGCATACGGACTAAGCTCTGCGCAAGCTATTGACACCCTACTCTATAATCGTAGCACGCGGTCATGGTCCTAATCGTATGCCCTGAAAGTAAAACTGAGAAACACAGGAGTGGGGTTTTTAAATAGTATTTCATGGTTGTCTAAACATCCAGCTAGACACAGAGAATCTTGAAATAGCCGACAGTGAAGGTTTATGGCAGTATTAACATTGGATTGCAGTGTAATAGAACCCGTTTTTTTTTTGGTTTCTCTTTTACCCCAGATAGGAGGGCTATTTCTTTTGGTACCAACCAAAATGTATTCCCAGCACTATTGGTTCGTGTCAATTTATCTTTTGATCCTTCAGTTGGTCAGTGAAATCAAAGTTTTGCCAATTTGAGACTTATCTAGGCCATTTATATTTTGAGCTGGTTGTGTCCAGAGCACATTTAGCATTTGAACATAGATAGACAGATTAGGAGTTAAACACTTCCTGGTCTTCCCACTCTCTGGGCAATGTCTGTGGTATTCCTGAGCTGGAATTCTACCTTGCCACAGGTTTAATGTGTGGGAATGTGATTTAACAGATTTATTTGGCAAAATGCAATATGTATACATGCGATGCTCGTAAAATCAAGGTCTTGAAACTAGATTTGGACTGAGGTCTCAACAAGGAGGACCCACTTAGAGGCCCCTTTATGGTCCATATTCCCGAATTAGCACATCTAGCTGACACACATGAAAGCTTTTGGGGCCCCTGGAGTCTTGAGGGCCTGGGACAGTTGTCCCCGCTGCATGGTTGGTAATCCAGCCTCCTACATAAAAACGTTTGGCTTGTTTTTTGAATGAAAAAAATCTGGGGGAAAATATTCTAAAATCAAGGTTCAGCAATTGTCTTTGTTCAGCTTTTTTGGCAAGTCATGGCCGGAGACACACAGTGTGTTTGTGTGGCGAAGTAATCTATTGCAAAAGAGAAAGGACCATTCTGATATTGGTACCAAAACCTTGTAATTGAAACTCATCCAGTAGATGTGGGAACATTTCAAACACCAAACCTCAGGAGGGCAGCTCTGCATTGGGTGTCAAAATCAAATAGAAGAAAAGACATTTGGAGGAAACATATTTATAAAAATGACAGACTTCTTCGTGCCAGGCCTGTGTTTGGATTTGATACATATTAGGGAATTTACCCCATCGGACCGGCAGCGGTCGTTGCAAGCGTTTCACGGAAAGCAATGGTGTTTTTTTAGAAATAAGAAAATAAACTGTTTCCTTTATCACGCTTGACCCATTCCACCTGGCATTCATCAGTGACTGGGCCGGCATGTTGGTCCTGTCGGCTGCTCTCCTCCCTCTGCCTCTTTTATCACTCTAATGGGGTGCTATCTCCAGGCTGCTCTCTCCGGGTTTCCGCGGCCACAGCTCTCTCCCTTCAGCATGCATTCTTTCCACATCCATCCCGACACATGGGCGGATTTAACACATAATCAGGACGGACGGGGGGGCAGTGGGGGGGTGGCTGGCCCTGACAGGACTCATCATACTAGGACTGTGGAGACAGAATGGCCCACACCAGTCAGTATCACCCTGGCTCTGGCAGTCTGCAAAAAAACATAGGGAATCTCCCACATTCCCTTACTGCAGCTCACATTGCCCCCCCGTCTGTGGCAATATTGAGACAGATGGGGAGAAACTCAATATCCGAGCTGCCCTACTTGGACAAGCCCGTCCCCTCCACGCTGAGTCGTAATAGGGATTGCAACCTTGATTGGATTTGTAGGTTGTAAGTAGGCAAGGACACCCAGTAATTTTTCCAAGACGGGTAATCATCTGAAGTTTTTTGAAAGTGGGACCATACGATAACCACGTTTCTGAACCAACATCAAAACAACACTTTACTGTATGCTTTTCTTTCTGTTAAGGAGAAAGTCAATACTCCCAAACCCCTCTGTTCTGAGTAGTAATAAGGATTGTACCCTTGATTGGATTTGTGGGTTGCAAACATGCAAGGACACACATCGCAGGTGCTTCTGGATCACTGAAGACAGTTGTTCAGACTCCAGGTTTGAACAGGGTCTGAGTCTCCGTACCAATATGAAAATGATACTTTACTTGATACTTCACTTTCTTGTAACTAAAGCTCAGACCCTTTCAAATCCTTTCTAAATCTGCATTGACACAAAGGGATAAGGTTGTCATGTGTCCTAATCCTTGAGAGTTTGCACCAGTGCCTTTAGGGATATCAGTCCAAAATATATGACCACAGGGACTTTGATCATACACACCCACTCGCAGTTGGAACCTGACCCAGCATTGTCGGTCAGGTTCCATAGTTGTCAGGTCCTGAGAGTTGGTCCCATGGAAACACATTTCAGGATTGGTTGTAATGAAGATAGTAACTTTGGTTTGATTTGTGGGTTGTAATGGGGGTTGTAATCAAAATCAATTCAGATTATTTTATTTGGAATACTTTTTAATACCTTAAAATATACTCCCTGTCATCTGTCCTTCTTGGTTGGCTCTTTTCTTTATTAACCAGCCTCAGTAAATACAGACAACCAGAAGACGAGATAGAAAATGAAAAGGACAAATTTGGAATCCAATCTGCAGCAAGGGCACAAGATTAACTGGGGGGGGGGGGGGAGTGCGTCAGAGTCACCCTCAGACAAGGAAAATAATTATTTTCTATTTTGGCCAGGGAGGGATATGTCAGGCTGTCGCATAAGGAGTCATTGCCGCTCTTCCCCTCCCTCTCTGTCCCTCACCCACAGTGTCATGACACTGCCAAAGCGTGAGAGAAATTGGATGTAATTCAAGAATGTTAAGAAGCTCAGCTCAGAGGGAAAAAATAAATAAACTAAATTACAAAAATACAGAAATCCGTTTTCCCCCTTTTTGTGTGTGTGTCTGTGTATGTATGTCTGCATAAGATAAGGAGACTTTGTTTTACTCCCCGGGCCAGTGTGTGCTGTGATTGAGACACGACAGTCACAGTTTGATTATCTCTATCCCACTACTCTGGGGTCCTCCCTCTTTCTCAGGCTCCTCTTCCTCTCGCTGTATAAAATTGAAAGTGTTTGACCACTGGAAGGGAAATTACAGATACTGCTATTGTACCTTTGTGAGAAGCTGGCTTGAATGTAAGACCTGTTTTTCTCTTTTCGTTTTTTGTGTGTCTGCTTAGCCTCAACCCACCTCTCTGTGGACTGACTAATTTCTCAGTGTCGTAAATAAGCCGGCTGTTGTGTCTGCGGCGGAGCTTTGTTAACAGGTCCGTGTCAACAAGCACAAGGCATTAGTCGCTCGTTATCTGTGCCTGAAGAAGACCAGACTAACATGAATGGGCTTCTTTTTTAAAGGAGTCACACTTGTACACTTCATCCTTTCAAATGCAATTACGCATTGGACTGAAAGTCAGTGCAGGCCGGAGAAAGTCTGGGGCCCTGTGCAACGTTTTAACATGTTTTTGTGTCAGTGTTTGCCAGTAAGGTGTCAGTCATTTTGTCAGTCATACGGCTACTGGATAAATGGACTCGGTGTAATTGCTTTGTAGATATTTCCACTCAGAAGGGACGTGTTGCTGTAGGGACAGGCGACAAGGAGCCTCTCACTCACTATCATTCCCATCGCGGTGTCTCGGGCTGAGAGCGTCTCCTCGGCATCTGGTGCCAGGGACGGGAACTCGCTAGCAGTGAGTCAGTGTGCAGTCACTGGGACAGGAATGCTGAGGCCCGCGAAGGCTGTGTTTGTACTTGTCACTCACTGCACTGCCAGTGGTGGGGAAAGCTGCCGAAAACACAGAGGTGCCCATGTCACACAGGCATTCCATTTTTGAGGCCTCATTTGCCGCCTTGTTGCGTCTGTAAACATTTCCGGGTGCCAATGCCGGTCGGACGCACTGATAAACACATGGTCTCTAAATGGGGAAAAACAAAAATAAATGGCGTGAGGAATGAATTGCCGTTCCCTTGTGAGCATGAGTTAAAGGGCAAGTGTGTTTATTAAGACAGGAAACTTATGCAGTCATTGTCTGGAATCATCTTTAAATCTTCATAACATAGATATATAGATAGACGTACTTAATTCATCCTAAACTGGGGAATTTCGGTTCCCTTTAATGTGTAGATAGAACCTATCTACATTGGAATCTGGGTATTGGAATCTATATTATAACATTTCCAAATTAGAATGTATACAAACCGCTTGACATATGTTATTTATGTTATTGACCTTACTTACATTATCCAGAAACTCAAAACCTAGAGACATTTGTGATTTGAATCAGGTAACAGTCTCATTTGGTCGCCTGTTGATGGTGTCACATCCTCTTTGCACGTCTGTCACTGTTGTGTTTGTCTGCCACGAGCATCAAAATTGACTTTTTCACTAATTCTAACGACATACTCTTGGATCTTGCTGGTTTTTAACTCTATATTTTAACCAGATGAAGGATCATTGGAAATCTGGGTTTTATGTGATCAGAGAAACTAGATGTCCAAACTTTTAAGATGAAGCTACTCTTTTCCCTTGATATTATTTTGATGGAGAGACTATGTAGAGAAAATCACATATCGAGTGTTTAGAGGAGGAAAAAGCAACTGTAACTGTCGTACAATGACTGGCACAGCCCTCCACTCCCGGGCTTTGTGCTCGTCTTAATCTTCGCCGTGGATCCTCTGGTTTGCTGGAGTGGAGGATGCGGTGAAGATAGCCCAGGTCCCTGCCAGGCTTTCCCCCCTCCGCACACTGGCCACCCAGCAGATGAGCTCTCCGAAAACCCAAAGGCAAACAGACTCGCTGGCTTATCAGAATGTTTAAACAGCGCATGGTGGGAGAAAGCAGTGTCTTAAATGGGATCTCGCCAATCTTTAACCTGCTGGAGGTAGCCGTTCAGTGTCATTATCAACATCCATGGGGGGGGGGGGTGTTTACACAAGTTTCAGATAGTGGGAATAGACATGCGTTCGCTTTACTGTTTGTCAAACATTATCACTTATCAGAATTGTACATAGAACCCAAAGCAGCTAAGTATAATGTGTAAGCGCAAGCAGACAGCGAATGCTTTGCCTGGTCGGCATTCAAGAGCGCTGCTCTGTTTCCAATTACTAGTTCAAAAAGGTAAAAGAAAGATTAGAGATAAAATCGTTGTTTTTCCAACCTTTTTCTTTTTCCTCCTGGGAAAGAAAAAAAAAAGAAAGGATTGTGGCAGTGTGATAAATGGAGAGTGACAGGGCTTTCTTGTCGCTGGGATGGGGATACCCTGATCCCTGGCTTCCTCTTCATGCTGCCCTGGAAGTGTTCCAATGAGAAAATCTGCGCTTCTCATTCTTGACCTGTCACAAGAGGTGGTGGTCAAATTGCAACGTGAAAAAAACAAACAGCGGGACAGAATGGAGAACTGGAATGGCAGGGAGCCTGTAGTGTGAAAACGTCGCTCATCTCCCCCAGTGGCTCGTGGAAAAAATGCATTTACCAGTTTGCATGAAGAGCTTTTTAGCGTTTTAGAAATCATTGCAGTTTTGCTGCTCTGCTTTGCACACAGGGCCGGTCGCTGCAGATTAGCTGACTTCAGGGCTGAAATAGACAGACCCAGAATATAATTTTTTTTCTCCTCCTCGCTAGTATTTAAACATGAACGTAGTACAGCACATGCGATTCCCGTCGAGGCCGCTAAGAGTCAACGGATTTAGTTTTCCGTCTTCATCACTGCTCGCTTTCGTGATGAGTCTTTCTTGATCAGTCAATCTCAGTTTAGTAAAAGCACTTTTACTGCGCTCGGCAGAGGGGTGTTTCCACTCATGGTCGGGATCTGTTGTTGTGAACGAGGCAGGACCCCTTCGCTGACCCGAGGATTCATCAGAATAAAAAGGGCCTTGTCATTTTCCTCTCAAAGTGAGAGGTGGTAGTTGATCCCTGTGCGAGTGCCTCAGCGTGATGCCGCTTCGAGGCTCAGTCGAACCTTGATTAGGGGGCAGGTTCATTCGAATACTTGCTGATTCGAAGATGCGAACCACAACGGAGCGCTCTGTCGTGCCCCGTCCTCGTGATGGGAAGTGGGGAGTGCCGGGACAACTCTTTCAGGAGGAGTTTGCACGGGACTCATATCACTCAGTGATCGGTTGTAACTGCTGAGATCTGTGTGAACCAGAGTTGACTGAATAGAAAAAATATTGTCAGAATTCCCCCGGTGCCTGTTCGTATTGAGGGTGGTTATCTTTGGAAGTGTTTCTCTGTCGTATTAAAACATCAGGGAGCCCTTGGGTGGAAATGGAAAAAGGAGGTGTAAGCTCCACTGTCCAGATAGTACGACTGGAACTGCCACTAAATTGAGTCAAGATGATTTTAATTAGGAATGTAGATTTCTTAGATGGGAGGAACTTTTTGCAAAGGAAAATTCACACTTCACCACAACTGAAATTCCATTATGCAGAGATGTTGTGATAATTGCATGAGATCCGCTCATTATTCTGTTTGTGCAAACAGGGTTCATAACTTTGTGTTCTCGTCTTTGTCCTCCTCGTTCACTAACTCATCCCCCCCCCCCCCCCTTTCCTTTTTCCTTCCTTGCACAGCATGCGGTCGGGGTTTCTACAAGTCTTCCTCCCAGGACCTTCAGTGCTCTCGCTGTCCGGCGCACAGCTTCAACGACCGCGAGGGCTCCTGGCGCTGCGACTGCGAGGACGGTTACTACCGAGCACTCTCTGACCCCCCGCCTGTGGCCTGCACAAGTAAGTCTTGCCATGCCGTTGCTAAGTCAACACAGCGCAGACCGCTTGCCGGGATCTGAATTTAAACAGTCACACATGCGAGTGGAGGAACAAAAAAAAAAAACCAACAAAAAAAAACCCAACACACTCTCTGGTCCCCCTAGGCCACTTCTGCTCAGTCAGCGTGGAGTGGTCTCATGAAAGCCCCAGATGTGTTCTATAGCAGTTCGTCTGCCTCCCAGTATGTCATTATAATCATGTTTGCCGGCTTACATGTCTGTTTTCTGTCTTAGCTGGTTGCTAATGATGAGAGGAGCAATTTGCCATTTCCCGTCTGAAAGATTGCAATTACAGTCAGCGGCGGCGGCCCAGGCAGCACCCCGTGTCTTCATTTGTCCTGGCCAGTGTAACAGCTTTGTGACAGCCGTCGGTGGCTTATTTACACAGACCGGGGGAATTCCGTCTGAAGGCTGGGGCTCATTTGCTTCCAAAATCCATGCTGAAACATATATACATATATATCGGTTTTAGTTTCCAGGTGCTTCTGGATTTTTTTTTTGTCCTCTCTTACGTTGCCCTCAGCTAACATGCACATGGTGCAGCGCACGCCAGCAGGACAGTGTTAACACTCGGCTTTATCTGGCGGTAGACAGCACCCCTCAACAGAATCTCTGCACCTTATCGGTGTGCCTCCGTTCAGCTGATAATGTTTCACAAGACCCGCTGGCTTCTGGCTGCGAGATATACACTTCTGTCATCCTTTTTTTTTGTGGTGGGGGGGATATATCTATTAAGAAAAAGCAGATAAATTAACATTTGACACTGGTTATTTCATATTGTACTATTCTTCTTTTGGTTGAAAACAAACAAAAACACATTCACAGTTGCAGGAAAATCGACATGCTGGTTCACATCCTGAGTTTTTCCCCTCCCTGAACACCCAAAGTAGGCCAAGTCAGAATCTCTAGTGTGTGTGTGTGTGTGTGTGTGTGTGTGTGTGTGTGTGTGTGTGTGTGTGTGTGTGTGTGTGTGTGTGTGTGTGTGTGTGTGTGTGTGTGTGTGTGTGTGTGTGTGACACAGAAGAGACTGCTGGTGCGATATTATGCTAATACTATAATTTTATAAGTCTGCATCAGGTTGGCTGTGCATTGAATCAGAGAATCAAAGAGAGGATTATTCTGATTGCAGTCTGGATTTAATGTTGTAAAACTCATGTAAAAGAAAAAGAAGAAGATTATGTGTCATTTATAGTTGTCTGCAAAGCAGTTTTGAGCAACATATCTGTCTTAGCTTGCCCTACAGCTCTTTCCATTTATTATAGAACATCCTCAGTGCCCAGGTGTGTTCATGCAGCCAGACGTGTTTGTGTGTGTGTGTGTGTCTGTTGTGTGTGTGTGTGTGTGTGTGTGTGTGTGTGTGTGTTTGTGTCTGTTGTGTGTGTGTGTGTGTGTGTGTGTGTGTGTGTGTGTGTGTGTGTGTCTGTTGTGTGTGTGTGTGTGTGTGTTTGTGTGTGTGTGTGTCTGTTGTGTGTGTGTGTGTGTGTGTTTGTGTATGTGTGTGTGTGTGTGCGCGCGCTTAGTTCATGAATGATTTGGCAGAAGCCATGACTGTTTAAGCTGTTTCATAGATTTTTCTTTTTAATTCCACTCTTGTGGAAGAATAATATTCTTGGTGGTTCAAGGCTTGATGATGTAAGTGATTATATATCAAGAGGAAAAAAATATTTTAATTAAAACACAGGGTGAGTCATAGAGGGATGCCTGAAAAAAAAGAAGAATGTTAAGATTGAAACTTGGATAAGAAACTTATCCGTCTCTCATTAATAATGAGCTCTGATTTCTCACAACCATTATCAGTCTTCAAAACATCAGCCTTCCATTTTTCTCATTTCAGCTGGCTGTTTTCTTTTCTTGACATATCTGCCAAGTAATGTTCTCGAAGTCCGTCTCAAACTGCTCCCTTTGTATGCCAGCTAGTAAACTGTCCGAAGAGTCAGCTGTTTCCTTTTTTGTCCCAGTGCCAGAGTGGTTAGAGTCGGCTGGATTTACACTCTGCAGAAAAGTAGCAGAATTTACTCTCTGAGTTTCACTGTATATGTGTTGGTGAAATGCAGGCATGTTGACTAAAGGTTCGAACACAGTAATCACACTTCGGCTGCGGACCGAACCAACTGCACCAAGACCCCTTTACCGGAGGTGCTCTCAGTCTGGTCCGAAACCAACCCTGTACCAGTTTGTTTGTGGTGGGAACGGGATCTGACTGTCTCACTTGGACGAGCCACGAGGAACCTGGTACCTTCTTCTCCATTTGGATCATCTGGATGGTGTGAAAAGCGACTGAACCAAAGTGACAGCTTACACCAAAAGCGCAGAGCACGGAGCAGAGTGGGGTGGACAGGGAGGTCAATAGGGGCAATAAGCTAATTGTGTGTTAATCCAGCCATGGTCACTTCCTGTTTGTGGAAAATTGGAAGTACATTAAGACAGAAAAAATGTGACCCCACTAAGAAGCGCTGTTCTGGAAATCCCCTCAAATGATTAATCGTTTCAGACAAGTAAGCAATGCCAGGTGGCAGAATCGTAGAATCTGAAAATGATAAAAAAAAACGTGAGCGAGCTCAACTCAAACTCACATTTAAGGACCTTACCAAGCACAAACTTATCTGTTTGACTCCATGGCGATCACCGTCTGACACAAACAGTCATCGGACTAAGACCTCCTCCCCAACCATACAGATCTCCTTCTGAGGGACAGGTCCATTACTCACTCCTCCCACCATCCTCATCGGATGTTAACGCTACACTCCCACACCTCCCACCGATCAAGGGCAGGACACGCGTGCAGTGGATAGAACAGGAGAAAGTTCCCACTCCTTCGCCGTGTCCTCTGACTGTTCCCTTCTGGGTACTCACCTTGGCCAAGTAGCACAGTAATTACTGAAGCTGGCTAACGCACACTTTCCATTATTCATTTTTCATTAACTCGGGGTCTACACTTGATGACCCCATACCATTATATGTAAATATGTATTTTTTACTTGTATGAATGGCTTCACCGTCCACCTCATTCACCCAGTGCACATTTTTGCTCAGCTCTCTGTACGTGCATTCCCTCATTCATCACAGGATTAAGTCAGTGTGACCAATAGTCACTGTGAGTTCCTTTTTTTTTTTTTTTTCAAGCCTTATCCAGACCAGGAAAGAATAGTAATTGAAAATGAATTTGCACTGCCTGAACAAATAGCTTGATTGACAGATTTTTTTCAGAATAGGGGTTTGTAAAGCTACCATATTGGAGGCCTTAGCAAAACAGTGAGAGGGATCTCTGGCACACACAGATTAAGAATGTGTCCATGAGGATTTCAGAGGAAATGAGATGAAGATGTAATGTGGAGAGATGAAAAGCCAAATCGACGCTGAATAAAGATGAGGGAAGAAGTTCCAAAAAACATAGTTCCAAATACATTGTCTCCCCAAGCGATATGTGCCGAGAGGGGGCAAAAGAGAAAGAAAAGAAAAAAACAGAAATGCTTTTGTCTGACGGATGTTTGTCCATGCCATTCATATGCAAAAGATGTGAGAAAATGGGACGCAGAGGGACGGCTGTGGGGGCGCACTTTCAGCAGGGCCGAGGCCCGGGCTGGAGTTGTTGACAGGTCCGGGGAGTGGACATCCATCATGCAACAGCTGTGAGCAGTGCTGGTGCGAGCAGGGGGCTGACAGCAGCAGCCGTGAGCGGTCGTCCCCTCCAACCAGACCCTGCCACCGAACCCCCCCCCCCCCCCCCCCCCTTTACTTAAATATGTGCCACCTCAACAAGTTGATATCCGTCAGAGTGTCCATCCTGCCTGGAGAAGCTGTGACAGGGAGCTGAAGAACGTTGGGGCTAGTGTTGCCAACAAACACGACAGCCTGTGCTAAACTCGTTACCTTGAGAAATATGGTGCTCTCAGACTGAAGCGTCAGCCGGGATTCACTGAAAGGGACCCGTAGGTGAAACCTCAGTTGTAGAGTTGTTGTGTTTAATGGGATTATTATGGACAATCTTTGGTGCGTTCACTTTCACACCTTTTTTTTTTTTTCTTAAGTAATGTGTATCTGATAGTGTGACTGCTCAGGTTACTTGCCCCTTCAGGCCTTGTCGCAAAATCAGCATGTTCCAAATGTTCCCCTCTTGCTCCGGTCAGGGCTGGATTTTCCAGCAAAGCGGCCCTGGTGACAAAAAATTAGCAGTGCTTTTTATTTTGGTTCTGTATTTGTATTTTGATTGAAAGCAGCTTATTTTATCAATATGCACTATCCCGAGGCTGAATCGAGATTGGAGATGATGCTGATCCAAACATGAAGGCTCTTTTTCCCATCCTGATCACGCACATGTAAATTTCAGGAAGATGACTGCATGTTTCTTGTCCACGCCGTAATGAGATAAGTCCATTTAAAGGGATCTCATATGAGCACAGAGAAGATACAAGTTCATATGAAGACATCACACTCACAAGGATTGGATCATTGCTCTCTCATTGGCTGATTGGTTCACTGACATGGCGAGAGGAGGCCTGGCACCTCGTCGCGCCGCACTGTTTCATCAAACGTGTTTGGCAAAGTAAGGATTCATTTTTCTTTGCATGCGATCCAAAGCGAAATCTCAGAGCGCTCAGCTCATGCGGCTGAAGTGCACAAACGCGCGTATATTGTTCCAACACAATACACGTCTTAGTGACGGTTTCCTTTAATTTTTCATTCCCGTCCACGTGCCACCGCACACCCTCCAGAGACTGGGGCTGAAATGGAATTCCAGCTTGCGGCACGCATTAGTTGTGCGAGCGGCAAATCCAATATTGAATTCAGTGCAGTGTTGAGGTAGTATTGAGATTTTGGTTATCATGACAACAGCGGTCGGAAGCCCTTCAGCTTAAAAAAAAAAAAAAAAAAAAGGAGGGAAAAAACCCCCCCTCTTCGAGCACTCCCCGTCTTCAGCCTCATAAAGGTTCTGCTGCAGCCACATCATTACAGGGCAGGTCACGGGGGCACAACACACATTTGTAGAGTGAGGATTACCTCATGGGCAATTTGGATACCACTCACCCCTGCCGCCCCTCTCCCCACAGTTCCCCCCAATTAGAGCACAGCCGGCTAATAGGCTGTGGAGGGTTAAGGCAGCCCTGGGCACATCTCAAGGCCGATAAGCGCCGGCTTCTTCTCTCCTAAGCTCGGATTTAGTCAGGTCTCACAACTCTGCACAGAGTGGAGCTGGGCTCTGAATAAAGACCTAGAAATGATCTGTATGTTTCCTATATGGTAGATTATTAGATGTAGTGGTAACCTCTGGGCCTCTTCCACCACTGTTGACACACGGGAGATCGTTTTTCTCTATTCCACAGATTCAGTTTTACATCTGTGCCATGGTAGTGTGGAAACTATGCACTGGGACATATTAACCGCGCGTGTACATATTCCGCATGCATGCACGGCAACAAAAATACCGACACACTCGTGCTCGCTCGTGCTTGGTCACAGTGGCAGTGTTGGAGGGAAGCTGGCAAGCGATTGAGACATTTCAGGCTGTGGGGGCTTGGTAGGCTAATCCGTGAAATGAAACTTGACTGGGAGGAGGGGGGAGAGGAGCGAACACGAAAGATAAGACGGGGGGGGGGGGGGGGAAAGGAGTAAAAAGGACGAGGGAGAACGAGAAGCCCCTTCAGCTACAGGGATGAGCAGACAGACAGACAGACAGACAGCGGAGGGCTCAGGATGCGGCGCAAATCTGCGCTGCAGGTGAACTGGGGGCAGAAGAGTTTCGTATTCCTGAGCCCAGACAGAGGCCGCTCGGAGAAAAACAAAGAGGCGCCAGGGCAGAAGAAGAAGAGGAAGAGGAAGAGAGAGAGAACTGATGGATTCAATGTGCTTCAAACAAACTGGGTTGCATTATGTGTCATCTTGTTTGTAGTGAAAAGTGTGTATACCTAAGTGGCAGGCTAGAACGCCTGCTTTCTCCCTGTGCCTTCATCTCCCTCTAGGAACTTTGTGCCTTTTGCGTTTGTTGTCTTCACAAAGTCTCGTGTAGCCAGTCGTTCATCTCTACAGCTCCGCGTCAGCGCCGGTGAATGGTCTGACTGCACCCATTATTATTTTGCTAAATCAGATTCAGAAAACGACAATCGCAATCGTCTTGGGTGGCGCTAATCCCAGGATCCAGTGACTGGGCCGCTACAAATCAGTCAGGGTTGAACCCGCTGGAACATTCGCATGAGAGAAAGCCATTCCTGCTGTTAAAATGGCCGATTCCCTGCAAAAGACATGCAACACAACAATAAAAAACAAAAAAACCACAGTAAAAGACGATTCGAATCTTCGTCATAACTCGACATTTTCATCATGTAGGCTGCAGCTCAGAGGTTTTTTTTGTGGTTTCCTGTAGGATTTGGAAAAATGTAACGGGCAAAACTTGCAGGGTAGTGCGCATCTGGTAAAAAAAAAAACAAGACAAAAGACAAGGGTCACACAGATCCAGAAACTGTCTAATCTAATTTCCCTTTGTCTCTTACTGATGCAAAACTGCCACTTTGATCTTTGCCACCTGAGACCCAAATGAGAGGCGCACGAGCAAATGAGATGCTGTGACTTGTAACCGTGGCCACAGAGCTGGTCGAGTAAAAAGCCCCCCTGAGCCTGGGGACTTGAGGTGGGAGGGGTGTGTGTGTGTGTGTGCGCGCGGGTGCACGTGTGCGTGGGAGTCTTGAGTGCGGACGTGTTTGAGGGCCCACCTTCCCTTTTGTGCGCGCCGACGACTGAGAGCGCGGGGCTGAGAGAGTCGATGCCGAGGCTGGAGTCGAGTGGCGCCATCGGCCGTCACTCCTCTCCACTTCACCTGCCACAGGTGGCTCTTTCATCTTCCCCCGTCCACTGTCTCTCTCTTATCTTGCCCGGTGATCATGAATATGGATATGTCTCTGCCGCGCCCCTCGCTTCTAATGGGGGGAACAGGGGAGAAACAACTAAGTGCTGCATTAATGAATATTGTGATAGCAGATTGGGCTCCGTGCATATGCATGACCTATTTTGTTAGTAAATGTGACAAATTTAATGAGTGGCGGCGTCCCTCCCCGAGATTCCCTCAAAAAAATCTTTCCTGACTAAACAGAACAAGTTCAAATGAGTCTCCCAGAGAACGAAAACCTAGATGCTCCTCACACCCTTCATAAACAAATAATACAAGTCATATAATCTTTATTGTGTTGGGGGGGGGGGGGGGGGGGGTATTTATATCAACATATGGGTCATAAAAGCCAACAGCCTGGAATTTGAAAGATGAAAGCAGCAATTTGTTATTCATTGTTTCATGGGATGAGCTAATCTGCCTGCCATTACGTCTACAGTCAAATGGTGCGTGTGGTCGTGTGCACGTTTGATGCCGTGGAGCAGGTTGTTATTGTGCGTCAAGTGGAACTGTATGTGGCAGTTACAGGAGGGCGATCATCCAGGTTCAAATCTCTTGCATAAATTGTGTGGATCAGGCAGTCCTTTTTTTGGGAGACATTAATTTTAAGTGTCCTGCTGTCAACATGATATACAGTACCTTTCCAAAGAAAACCAGTAAAGCCCCCCCGCCTCCAGCTGGGGTTCTAGTTGTATATTTTTGGGAAGAATTTCAGAGGGACTGTCTGCGGCTCCTGACTCCCTGTAAAGCGGTTGTCTGACCGTGTAACCGTGTCTCTGTCATTTCCACAGCAGCTGCAGGTTTTATGCTGTTAACAGTCACTGTGTAAACAAAGCCCTTAATCCATCCGCATGAACCACCAGCTATGTTTGCATGTACGAGTGTGCTGTCCAAAAAAAAAAACCATTAGGTTGTTACGTATCAAAATATGAGGCTGCGCAAATCTTTCTTTTTTTTTTTATCTACAATGGCTCAAATTGGCACAAGATCAATCTGTGGGCCTGTCTGCTTGACTGTCAGTCTTTTTATGATGACAATTCATAGACAATGACATCAAAATTACCGTTAAAATTATTCTCCCTTTGAAACTCAGGGCTCCACTGCTTAATTTCACACCCTTCTTCCACTGACCTTGGTGTCTGCCAGAGCTGATTTCCTTTCCGTGTACCTGAACCATTTTTTTTTCTCCGCTGGATCTGAGTCTTATTATAATTGAGTGTCAGTGTTTGGCTCTAGGGCTGGAGCTTGCATGTCCCTTACTGGGTTTTTTTTTCTTCTCCCAGAGAACAGAGAAAACACAGATCCAGTCAATGCACAGTCTTGGCTGTCACTTTCCTTGGCACTCAGTTGTTTAATTCTGGTTTCCTCCGTGTCCACCTCTGACAGGACCTCCCTCGGCGCCACAGAACCTGGTCTACAACATCAACCAGACCAGCGTCAGCTTGGAGTGGGGCCCGCCGGCCGACACGGGCGGCCGCAACGATGTCAGCTACAGGGTTATATGCCGGCGCTGCAGCTGGGAGCCCGAGGAGTGTGTTCCATGTGGGCCGAACGTGGGATACTCCCCCGCGCAGACAGGATTAGTGGACACTTACGTGACCATCATGGACCTGCTCGCCCACGCCAACTACACTTTTGAGGTGGAGGCTGTCAATGGGGTGTCGGACTTGAGCCGCACGCAGAGGCTGTTTGCGGCAGTGAGCATTGCTACTGGTCAAGCAGGTAAGGACTCCTCCGTCAGTGTGTTTATATACATAATGATAATTTTGATGATGAAATGTATCCTCCAATGTCCTCCTGCTGGGTAAAAGCACTTTGACTGAATTGCTTTGGAAGGAAGTTATTTAGAGGAAACGTGTTGATCTTCTGAACTTTTCTGGATATGCCCAAAGTTTCTTTCGGTTTTTGTTTATTATTATCATTTTGTATTATTTTCCACAACGAACACTTGAATGGCTCCCCGTAAACACATTTAAACAATAATCCTGAATCCATCACTTTCAGCAAATCTGACCAAAATGGAATGGTTTCTTCTGGCATATGCCCCATCCAACACCAAGTTTGGTGCAAATTAAGTCAGTACCTTCTGCATAATGCTGCTGATAAATAAACTAACAAACCAACAAAGAGACACAAGCAAAAACACAACCTTCTTGTCAGAGGTAATAAAAATATTGAATTATAAACAGGTCCTCCAGGTCCCCATCCTCTGCCATCCCAGATTCCAACATATTTTTTGTTGTAGACCAGTGATTTTGGCATGTGGTTTGTTTTTATTTATGTTTTAGTTTCTTTCAGTTCAGGGAGGTGGCATATAATATACTTGTTCACTTTCTTTGGGGAGGTAGATGAGAAGGTCAATACCAATCCGATATCTGCGTTTTAGTTATGGAGCTGGAGCCAAGGATTGATTCATCTGGCCTTAACAAGAAAATGTCTGGCTCTTTTCAATGTTCAAAAAGTACACTTAACAACACATCACAAGCATTACTAATTAGCACACTGTGTGTTTAATCCATACACAAACAGAAAAAAAAAACTTACAATTGTATAAACAGTGTCTGGAAATGACAAGTTCAACTGTGAGCTTCAGAGGTACTAGCCCCTAAGCTAAGCTAGCCCTGTCCAGACTTTAGTTTTGTATAGTTAACACACTCTTGACATTTGCTTGATCTTGAGGTTAAATAATAAATCATTGTATTTCTGTTTCGTCAGCTAAAGTTGAACATCACCAGTCTATGCATAGTTTATAGTTTATAATAGGAGATCAGATGCTCCAGCTGAGAGAGCATTAGGTATCAACAAAATTATGGTTTTCATTATGAAAAACCTCTCCATAAGCATTAATGACCATAGTCTGAAATGATCCATAATATTTCCAGTTTGCATATTACTCAGATTAATTTAATGTGTACATCACAGTGGCAAACATTATTAGCTCGGCAATGATGCAGACTCCCAGTGGTGCCTAAAGAGCCAATACTGTATTTGCAGCTCAGTCTCAAGGGAATCGGCTTTAAATTAAAATGCTGTATTTTGCGGTGACAAATTTCAAAGCCCTTTTTCATTCATTATTTCTATGGATCCGCCCAAAGAGAGCCCTTTTTCATGCTCGAGCATCCATGTAACACATTTGGCCCAACAGAGTATGTTCTGAAATGAATAAAAAAAAAAAAAGAAAGTTGTGAAGAGAGCACAGAGCTTTAGCTGGATATATAACCTCTGGGCTTTTTTTTTTTTTCCGGGGGAGGGGGGGGCTTTTTCCACCTTTAATTTGACAGGACAGCTAGGTGAGAAAGGGGAGAGAGAGGGGGAAGACATGCAGGAAATCGTCACAGGTCGGATTCCAACCCTGGACCTCTGCGTCGAGGCATAAACCTCGAAGTGTATGTGTTCCTGCTCCATCCACTGAGCCACCCCGGCCACATATAACCTCTGTTTGTGCGAACTACGCGTGTCCTTTGTGATGGCTAATTATGTCCTGCTGCTTTTAAATCAACCTTATGGTTTGATCGCCGACATTCATGTCATCTTTGTAGTGTTAGCCTAGCGTACAGTAAAGCAACTCACCTGCCAATTTCCTCATAGAAACATACATGTCAATAGGTTATTGATTGTTACCAAGGACAGTTTATGACACAATTAAAAATGTCAGCGTACTTCTCATGTGCATGTGTGGGAGGAAGAGAGCACGAGGTGTTCTGTTGAGTAAATGTGTGTGGGATGCAGTGTTAGCGATGATGTATTTCCCAGACCTTGGTTCATGACAGTGACATGAGCTGGAATGAGCAGGAGGTTTTTCCCGGCCAAAGATAAACCAGGACGTCTGCCGGAAGATGACCCGCAGGAAAAAAGCCCAAAACCCCCCGAAACTATTAACACATGCTCTTTTAGAGTCACTCATAATTATACTTGTCATGTTGACAACAGACAATTACCCAGTTAACCCCCATTGAATATATTTCATCATTAGCTATTTTGAAGGCGAGAAGTATGCTCGGCCAAGACAGTGTCATGTTTATCATTTCGAGTAAGTGGCACCATTTAAATTGCCTTAACACTATAATGAGTGTAATTGGCCGGGATGGATCAGGTCGCTGATAATTTTGTTGATCGATTTCATTAAGTTTGGATACCTAATAGATTGTGCTTGTCATCAATATCTGTACATTTGATCATTTTCTTTTAAATAACTAGGAGTTTGGTAACAGGGTGGGACAGCGTCTGAAACAGTATTTAGACCATGATGCACTTTGAGACACAGACTAATCAAATTCCTTTAGGGTTAGCAGTTCTCCGAGACAGGGCAACCTGATCCATCCGTTCACTGGGACAGAATAATACATTTAATGAAGGCTGAAGTTTCAGACAGCATTAAAAAGGAATAAATTAAATACGCAGAAAGAAAATCAGCGTAGGTTTTCTTTCTTTTTAATGCATGATATGACGGAGTCTAACAGTAGCATACTTAGTAAGAGCTCACTTTCTGCCCAATAGCAATGAAAACATGAAGGGATTTTTCTAACTAGTATTCTTTAACCCTATGGTCAAAAAGTTCCGTTTGACTGAGCAGCATGAATCAGAGTTTGTTAATTTATGGTAAAATACATTTTAATCTGCGATGCAGGATTTTAACACGTTGTCTCAACTGAACAAGGAAAAAAAATTCACACGGCATTTGAAAACCACATATATGACCATTTTCTAGCCATTTACTCAAGCAACACTTACTATAATTTGCTTTTAAATCATATCACACAACTGTAATCAATTGTCTTGATTTGAGCTGAATATTTTAACTCCAGTCATGTCACAAGATCAGGAATGGCCTATTTTGCTCTTGATTGGAGTTCGGAAAAGGTCAATATTGGGTTTAATATAAATTATTCAATAAGGTTGGAAAGCACACATCTGTATGATAAACTGGTTAAAAGGTTGGGTAAAAGCCGTGGCAATGGTTAAAAGCACCTGGTGTTGACTTTCAGTAGGAGTCGTCCAATGTAAAGTTGGATGCCTTGCTGATCCATTCATCCACCACCACTTCTCTCCATGAAGTTCTGTGGCAGGTTGATTACCAAGCAAGTGCTTGATGTCGCTGGCCATGTGATGGGTTATCCCCTCTTTCCCATGTCGAGCAGACATTGGCTCCGCACTGCAGGGCTCATCGTCCTGCTCACTGGACCATCATTGTGTCCGGCGCTCTCTGGGCTGTTACGGAACGCTTGAGCGCTCTGTAATTGGTAGGTCGGTTCTTCCTTAAAACAAACGTTCCTTCCTGAGTAACCATGCAGGACCGCTCATTTGATGAGGACTGCATTATTAGAGATTTTATGGCTCATCATTCAGATTTGATTAACCTTTGTGTGGCGAGGCACTGGAGCCCCGTAGCACTGAAAGAACCTTAGAGAAGAGGAGCCCTTCTCCTCCATCCCTCCCATCTCCACCTCCTGCATGATAATCAGCGAGAACATAGAGTCCGTAGCTGGAGACTGAAGGCATGAACACGCACTGTGTGAATGCACATGGTGATCCATCTAATGAGGAATTCACACATCCCCTAATTACACTAAAGGAAATGTGTGGAGCGAGGCTGGAGCTTCCCAAGGTGCTGAGTGCTTATTGTTCCCAGAAACCAAATCACGTCTCATCTCCATCTTAAATTACTTCAAGTGGAGGCTAGAAGGTTGTAAGCTTGATTTCTCAGTCCTCCCGGCGGTTGGATAGGAATTCGCCATGTTGAGGATTTTTTTGCTGTTTTCGCCGCCGCCATGCGCTGTAAGTTAAGAGTGCGTTTCAATCAGCACTCCATTGTGAGTCCACAGTGCTAGAGGGCCGCCCTCCAAGGGCCCTTCGCACTTTAGCTTTCCTCAAGCACACTTGTAAACAAGGCCTTTTGTTCTTCCAGCACACTTGTGAGTGGGCACTGCTCGTAGAATAACCATTAATATTTATTCAAGCGGGTGTTCACATCTCTGAGCCAGAAGAAATCACTGTGGAGAAGGGCACAGAAATAGGATTTGAAATTGGTTATGGGAAAGGCTAGGGGACCTGTGTTAGTGCACATGCTGCGTGTAAACATTCATCTTGAGAGCAGAAGAATGGGGTTTAGGTGCAATCGGCAAGAGGTGCAAACAGTATAATGAGCGTAAGGAAATTGATTTTAATGTGAACTGCCTGTACCATCAGCACAACGCCTGTTACACTCAGATGGCAAGAGTTGAGCTGTGCTCTGAAGTATCCCAGAGCAGAGAAAAATGGGGGCTGTTGCCAGATGTAGCCAGATACATTTAGACTGTGGTGATTTGGAATGGAAGCGACTCAGAATGCCAAAAATGCTGTGGCTGTCATTTGAAAAAAAGGAAGAAAAAAACAACAGCCCTCAAATAAAATGGAGACACTATTTAAAATGTTGCATTTGCATGACATGGAATATGCAACATTTCTGACTACATCTATCTGTTACACATATTCAGGGCTGCAGTCAACCAAAGAAAATCTGTGTTTAACACAAAGTTGATGGAGTTTCCGAACACCTTTCCACATGGTGTCAATATGTTGGGGCTGAATCGGAGTAAACTTTGAGAATATGTTGGGTTGGGCATCACAAAGGAGCATTTATGGAAAATAATGTAATATTTAAACCTCTTATATGCATGATTTATGACAGTATATTTCCTGCTGAAAACCGTAAAAGAGTGCCTTAATCCCAGCTTGAACACAACCCCTTTGTCGATTAAAACCCCCAAATATTTGAACCATGAACCGAACCACGCTGACACCCCCAGCCCTCTCATAGCTCTGTCAGATTGTTGTTCCCCTGTTCCTCTACCACTCGACCTGTATAGATGGATGCATATCAGAAATGACATTTGATGGTCATCCAGAACTGATAGAACAGAATTTATGTGACTGGATTTTTGACTGGACCGTCTCTGAATGCCAGTTCATCAATCAAAAACATCTGATATGATGGAAATTGGTCATGATATTGAATTTTAAATCAGCTTTTGTGAAAGATACAAGCTTCAGATATGTGATACTGGAGGAATTTGGAAATCAGCAAATCAGTGTTTATTTTTAAGCCATTGCTCGGTTCATTTGTTGTGCAACACTGAACGCTGAATGCAGGATGGTGTTGTAGTCCGCCTCAAGTACAAACCTACTTACACATTCAAAGAGAACAACAGGATATTCCCTTCGGTTCAATCTCTCGGTGCAAGAGGAAGAGAAAAAAGAAAAGAAAAAGGCATTGAGGCACACAAGAATGTAAGCTAAGCATTTCGACTTTGATGTGGAAAGCCTCGGTGCCCTCGCGTTGCATGAGAAGCAAATAGTTTCCCTTCTTCAATCAAAGTCTGCTTCACTGTCCTCCAGCAGTTTAGTGTCTACAGTTCAAAAAGAAGCAGAGCTGAGAAACATAGTTAGTTTCATGTTTTTACCTCAACAAGGGAGCAATGATCATTGAGATATAAAAGATCGTTGGTGCAAATTGATAACCCAGTTCCTTAGTGGTAATCAATACGGCCACTTTATTTACACTTTATCGTCACACTAAAAGGATATTCTGTGAAAGGAACACTTGGGGAACAATAAGGCCATTGATTACCCCTCTTTGTGTTCTAATCTGCCACGGTGGCCTTAAACAGAGGGATTGATTGATTCTGAGGAGTCCCCAGTGACCAGTGCCAGCCAGTGTAATTTTCTAGTTAAGCGGATCCTCCTCTGTTGCATTTGTCCCTCGGTTTTACGTTACCTGGGAGCCCATTCTTTCCACCACAGCCACTCCCCCACCAGCCCCGCCTGCGCCGCCACCCTCCGCCCGCTCCACATGCTCGCGGTAATTTGATGAGAGCTGGGCAAAGCAGTACGATTCAACAGCTGCAATAAAACTGTGGTGGTCTCAGAGCAGCAGCTCGGAGCACTTAACCTGTAGCTTTTCTGTAAATGCCTCCTGATTTGTCTGTCACCCAGTCCGTCAGCAATGAATAATTTTCATGGAAGGTGCACTTTAATTACTTTCCCATTTAAATGGCATTATCATGGCCTATCTAGGTAATTAATCTCACCAAGTATCCCGTTTCAGCCTTTTATTGCTGGCAGACGAGCTCCCTAAATCCCCCTGAATCTGCCTGCTTGAATGAGTCCTCCTTCATAGAAGCCGGTGTTGTCTCTTTCCCCTTCACTTGGTCCCTATCGCAGCCGTTGGACGGTCCTTTCTCCCGGCGCAGGGAAGCCTGTCAGAGCAGCGGGCTGTTTCAGCGCCTTGGAAAGGACACAGGCGGACACATCTATGCAGAGCTGTAGTCAAGAAAAGGCATTGACTAATACGGGCTTAGAGGGCGGATAGCTGCAGATAGGCTGGTGATACTCTTTTTTCTTACACATCACAAGTCTCACGAAAGTTAAAGTTAATGTTTTAGTGAGACACCATCATTAGAGGAAAGGTCATAGTCTTCAATGCAAAGGCTTCAGCCGTCTGGGGAGCATGGATGTGATTAGTGAAATTATAGAGGAATCGGCGGTTGAAATGTAATAATTTTTTGCACAAAAAGTCACTGCGGCCATCTACATCAGATTAAAAGTGCACAGACTCAACTTTAAACCAAAAACAAACAGTATTAAATGAGTATATTATATGCTTACCAAAACTGCAGTCAGGTCGGAAGACCAGGTCTTGACAATTCGAGTCCAATTCATTACCTATTTTAGTGAGTAATGGAAAATAGCAAAGGCAGACACACACACACACACACACACACACACACACACACACACACACACACACACACACACAGCCTATTCTTAATTTTTTGTTCCATTATTCCAGCAGCTTAATAGCAGGTGGTCGTGTTCTCTTAGATACTATGTTTAAATGCTAAAGATAAAACCATGTAGAAATTATGACATAAATATTTGACTAATGTTGTTATCAACATTTGCATAACATTAACTGTTGTAGATGGATATTATAGATATTATTTATATATATTTATATATATATCTAGTGATCACTAGAATTACATTACCTATGAAATATTTCCTTATTCTTCTCTCCCGTATTTTTCTGCATGTCTCCAGAAACCCTGTCTCCAGCCATGTTTGCTTGTGTTTGGATGCAGCGTTATTAATTTGGCACAATTGTAGAGCGCGATATCATTCCATTGTGAAGACCGTGAGGGAAGTTGCAACATTATGAAGTTTATGGCTCGGCTGGGAATGTGTGGAAGTTGAAAAGGGAGCCCAGATTCTCATTCAGCCTCATCCTATAGGCAATGTTCCCCCAGAACAGACACGGCCTTAATTATTCAGACCTCTGCGAGGCAGCAGACAGAGGCTCAGGCAACGTTTTTTCTTCTTCTTTTCTTTTGGCAGTCAATCTGCTGTTTACCTTCCACATAACAGCTCAACTTTTCAGTCAGAGCCTCACCTTTCTGCAGTCATTACTTTTTCCTCGCACAGACGTCAGCCGATCTCATTTTTCAGCCGAGGCACTGACTGCTTTGTTGCACTTATCAACATTTTTTAGGATATTAAATTGGTCTGTGTGTGCGTGCGTGTGTGCGTGTGAGTGTTTGTGTGTGTGTGTGTGTGTGTGTGTGTGTGTGTGTGTGACATCTTAAACCCCTCTGTAAACAAACATGGTTCAAAACAGGAAGTGGAGACACTGAAGAATGCTGACTGAACTCCACTGCATGTTTACACGTTGGTGACCCACGGGCGAGGGATGCGGGTGACAGTCCACAGAGTCAGATGTCGCCCTGCGGTCTCCTCACAGAGCCGTCTGTTGAACTGTTAATCTGCTCTCTGCTGCATAAAGGGACGAGCCAAACGCCTTAAATGTGCAAAGGTATCAAAGTGTCAGCAAGGCTCAGATCATCGCGACCCCGTGCATTAGCAAAATGTCTTTACGAGGAAGCTAAATAAAAACCCCTGTGAGGGAGAACTCTACAGCTGAGCATGCCTCATGTTCTGTCTTTAGTTCTGCTGCGTCACTCTGAGCAGTGCTTGTAACAAAAAAATTCAATGTCCAAAAAAGGGACATTTTGTTTCTTAGTAGATTAAAGGGTCAATTCACCCATTTTAGGTCATCACATTTTGTGTTATCCATCTATACAGATAGTTTTGGTTTTATCTGTCATTGAGATTTCTCCCTCCAATAGAAAGGAGGTGTGTGGAATTTTTACTTTCAGCGCTGAGAGCGTTGATAAAAGACAACATACATGTGAAAACGATAATTTTGAATTACACAATCTCTCCCCCTTTTCCTGCCAAATCACAGCCATTCATAAATTGTATCATTTGGAATTATTTCTTATATATAGGGCTGGGTAGCAGGGGGAAATCTGATATGAATCCCAATAAATTCATGTACTTTTTACTAATGAAGTAATACGGTGATAAATGTCACGAGACACCTGCAATCAACAAGTCCGACAACTGCGGTCGCTCGGCTGTACTTCCGCAGAATTTATCTTTGAGCTGCAATAGGTTTTCAGGTTTTCCAGCAACTCCGAGCGTCTTAACTCCCCCATTGTTCAAGGCCTGGATTGCATTGGAGCTACTGTGTGCTGTGCGGCGTTGGTGGCAGCTCTTGGCTATATGTATATGAGCTTGCTGTGTGAAAAAGCATCAGCTAACCTTGCTTCTGCCTGCATTGAGGCCGTATTTTCCACCGGTGTGGTAGCCGCACCTGAGCAGACTGAGCCCTCCCTGCACCGCCGCCACCACCACAGGGTGACAGATCACGAGCAGTGAGTAGTCGCACGGTGAAATTACAGACCTGAGGGGTAGTTGATGAGAAATGTCACTGTCGACAAAAATGGAACTCTAATATATTCCATCCCAGGTTTGTTGGACACTTATTAATGTCTCTCTGTGAGTGCCACTAATTGAGGCAGTCAGTCTGGTGCAGCAAATGAAGCGTGGGACAAATAACTGTGCGACCTGCAGAACAAAAGAGCTGCATCGAGGATATACATATTTAGCAGCGCCGTGAAGCGCTCAGAGCACACGGTGTGCTCAGGTTGAGCAACAAAGGCCGCGTTGTGGCACTGGGATGCTCGTGATTATTCACCAGTGCTCCTTAAATGTGTTTCTTTTCCCCCCGACGCTTGTGAGCGACTTTCATTTCCGACAATGGGCATTGCTTGCGATGGAATCTGATAATAATAGGAACGTGCGGAAGCCAGTTGATGAAGCTGCTTTATTCACTCCCAGGGCTTATAAATCAGAATAATGCATCACGTGCAAAGCTAACAGACAGAGCGAGGTTGTAATTATTTTTTTTATTCCCTATACGTTTCCTCGGCAGGATCTTTCCCCAGGAACCAGGAACCTTTGCAGGGACTTCATGCGTTTCGAACACAAGGACCAGGGTATAAATGAAGTTCATGGGAAAACTTTTCAGTCTCTGAGGTGACACAAAAATATACAGAAAACATCCAAAAAATTTAATTGCTATTGGTTTTTGATAATACCTTAATCATTTGAGTAATCTGTCGAGCAAAATTCCATAACTGCTCTTCTCTGTTGCATGTTATTGAATTTCCTGTGACTGCTCGTCACGCAAAACTAGTGATTTGAAGATGCCACCATGGGCTTGACTGAATTTGTTAATTGCATTTTCTGCTATTTGTAGAGTAAATAATGAATCAAGTAATCAGGGGACCGATCAACAGTTAATCAATAATGAATGCAATTGTTACTCGTAGTGCTGCAGCCACAAATCAATCACAGGGAAATCAACAGTAATCGCCCTTCCTCTCCTCCCCGACAATTTCCGAATCTGAAAAGCGAACTTGAGCCTCCATGTTTAAAGTGTGTGTGTGTCTTCAAGCGCTGACCGGCCGGTGAACGCAGCTGGCTTCAGCTCTGGAATGCATCAGCTCTGCGTTTACAGCCCACGGGTGACTGTAAGGCCTCAATAAACACCAAAATACCTTCTTTCCTTTTCCCTTCCTCATCCGCGCGGTCGCCTGCGCTCTCGCCTCCTCTCTCGTGCACATTCATGCAGACGCACACCCACATACCACACTCGCCCCGTCAGCATGCACCTGTGACTCCCAGAGCCTCTCTTGATACGGAACACATGCTCCGGAATCTCGCGGCCCCGGCTGCAAATGGCCCTGGCACTTCGCAATGGGGCCATTCGAGTGTTTCATTTCCTGCCGAAGGAGTTAAAAGGACTTCCAAGGGCAATAAAAAGTCGAGCTGGGGTTGCATTCTGAAGGTGCCCAAGAGCAGCGGATCCCCCCTACTGGACAATACGCACGCACACGCACACACACACACACACACACACACACACACGCACACACACACACACACACACACACACAGCAGCAATCCTAAGTCAATAGCTAAACTTTGATCGCTGTTTCCTGCAGGCAAAGATGTTTTGTCTGGTGGTGCAGAGGGATTGCCTATAGCTTAGAGATTCTTAGCATTTTTGCTGGAGAGGGCACGTGTCTCTTATCGCACACGGGGAAAAAACGGAAACATCACCTGCACGTTGATCATGGTCATAAATGCTGAGAAGTGATACATCCCCATATTAGTCAATTGGGAGGGGGGGGGGGGGGTATCCTAGCAGGCCTGTGATCAGGTGTTTATATCTAAGCAGCATTCATCAGTGATCATGTTGCAATTTTTTAGCAACGGACAAAAACATTGAATAAAAAGAAATCTATTTTTTAAAACCTTCGAGTTGGTTAATTCCAAGTTGTCGCTGATCGATCGGAGCAACGGAGGGACTCACATAAATTCGTACAGACTTTGTTTTCTTTTCAGTTGTAGTCAGACTTTGGATATAATGTATTTTTGAATAGGAGGATGCAACACTCCGTGTGATGATTTCTGCTTTGATCCGGCAGCTCTGTGCTGTGCTCTCATTATCAGGGTTTTTCTTTATTATTTTTTTTCTCATACGGGGTAAATGGTGCACGCTTATAGTAAGGGCTAGTTTCACAGTGAGGTCTAGTCCTGCAACTAAAATCCCCCATCTGAGCTGTGCATTTGAAATAATGCTTGATTTAGGTAAAATTGTTATTTCATTTTTTCATTCAGTACGACTACAGCAGCTAGTGGTGCTATGGGAACAGCTACCGCTAGAATCCATGAGAAACTAAATTTGCTTATTAATGATATCACCACCAGTTGCCTACTTTGTCCAAAGTTGTTCCCCAACACTTAGCCATAGGTCAGAGTAAGTCACATGATAAATGTTTCCTATTTTTCCCCTTAGAGTGAGGAACCTTCTTACCATTTGCAGTCCTCAAATGCGTTTAAAGCATTCTTTAGAGTTATGGCTATTGAACTTATTGAAAATGTGCGCACTGTGCATTTGTGTGTGTGCAAACTAGTTGCGTTTATTTCCAGCACCCTGCCTGAACACGACCTGGGTTGTGCTTGCTGGGAAGTGTCCTCTTTCGAAACGCTTGTTTCCCCTTCGCTCCGGAGGCCTGCGCAAACGGTTCGTGGTTGTAGAATTGGCAGAGATTTGCCTCTGTGAGCATTACTCACTGGAGCTCTGTGAGATGAAAGGATCGGGGAGGGGGGGAGATTGACAGCTCGGCTTTTTTCACTCTTTCATTGTCTCATCAACACACTGTCTCCTGCAGTGAGGAAAACTAATTATGTCTCCGACCCCCTGCTTCACCCCCCCCCTCCCCCCTCCCCTTTTATTCAGATCATCATCACACTTGGAAATCATAATGAGTTTGTGGCCGACCACTTTGACTGTGGAGAAAGGGAGGGGGGGGGGAGTCCGTTTGCCTCCACTCAAACAGGCCGCTGGCAATTATGAACAACCTTTTGACCCTCGAAAGCCGTCGCCTCAAATTCTTTCAGGGCCTGACCAAGACTCGGTTCGGTCCTGCACACCTGCTGGCTTCCTCAGCTGTACTTCTGCTGCCTTCAAACCAGCGCTGCGCCGAAACCTCTCTGTTATCAAAGCACAGAGAGCGAGTGGCAGCCATCTGGTGGGCTGCTTTGAATTATTTGGCATAGAACAACAGTAAAAGCGCTACGGCAGCCGCGGACCTGCAAAGGACGTCGGCGTTAGCCGCGGAGCAGGTGGGCTTCACATCTGGGCTGGAGGGAGTTAGCGAGGGCGAGAGGGCGGCTGCGACAAGGCCACGTGGCCACGTCTCCCGCTCCCTTTGTACCGGATGATCTCCGTCGCCCGTCCGTCCTCTCGGCTCATTCTGCTGCAGCCTTGGACAGCTGGGACAAAGAGTCGCTGTGCAAAGTGCTCAGATCTGGCCAGAAGCGCACCGCTTCCAAGTCCTGCTGCGAGGAAATGAATGCCTGTTTAACCGACTTCAGGGATTGTTGAAAATACAAGAAGGCGACATATTTTGGCTGGAAATAAGGGTTACCTTGAGAGAAACACCGGATGCAGGAGATGTGGAGGGGGGGAAAAACTGGGTTGATTTGCTTATTTTTCTTGGAGGAAAACAACATCCTGGGACGTTGTTTCCAGTGTTACAGATTGAAAATGTGTGCTGTTATATTTGTCTGTATTTTGAGTTACTATCTCTTCCTTCCTGGTGCCTCTACAGCTCCATTAATTGTTTTTTATCCCCCTGTAATTGAGATTTCTTTTCATCACCAATATTTAATGTTTAGGTTTTGTATTTTTAGATCGCTGAAAACACTTCATGTTATCCTATTATTGCTAGGATCTGCTTTTGGCCAGGTGTTTTTTATGACATCTTATACCTCGTCACATCTTTAAAATATACATTTCTTCTTGGGAGGTTACCAACATTAGCTTTGTGGAACATTGAGGAGATGCAATGATTAGTGCATTTTTTTGACATCTGAAAATGAAAGAAAAAAAAAAAATTGTTAAAGTTATTATTCAAGCAAAAATTACCGCTATGTGCTGGTTCCAGCATTTCAAATGGAAGGAATTTCTTGATTTTCTTCTTAGTCTGACTTTATTTCCTCACTTGAGTTTTGCACTGTTGGTTGGACAAAAAGTATATTCTATAAAGATATCACAATTGGCCAGAGGAATCGTTGTGGAGTGCATTGTTTACATTTCGTAGATACAATAAGAACATAATGAAAATAATCTTCATTTAATACTCTTATGTTAATTGCAATTCTAAAGAGGTGGCTGTGTAACAGTTGTACAGTGTCGTCTTAAGATGTCATTTGGATGCCTTATGGTTTTGCCAGTAAATTACTGCAACCTTGGCGAATCCGGTGACTGTCAAACACTTGAGCAAAAATGTTCCTTCACCTCTGCATCATGTAAATGAGCACAAGCTGCACTCAGCCGGGAACTATCCACTTCCTGGCAGACGCTCTCTGTCCACCATTTGATGAAGGGGAAAAAAAGAACAGCAAAAGTGTAATCTATTATTGCACCAAAAACTGTACCAAATGTGTGACCCCAAAATTTAGGTAATGCCCCCAAAATATAGTATGCCAGCTCACCTATTATTCAACCATTTCTGCAGTTGTTATTACAGTGGGTTTGTATACTTCCTGACTCTACTCTCCCTGGAAAAACGAGCAGCCGCCGCGTGCCGCGTGTGGAGGAGCACGGAGGCCGAGGAGAGCTATTCTTCTGTGCAAACCGTGCGTGGAAATATATTCTCCGAAGCGAGATTACATCTAAATGAAAGCGGGAAGAGCCGGTCTCCTTAGAGACCGAGTTAATTAAATTTGTAAATTCCTCCCAAATCGCCTCCCGATCACACTGGTGACTCGCCATCGAACGCCGCCAAAGAAAAGTGTGTCACAGTGCGTTAAGACCAGGTCACTTTGGCAGCAGACACCGGGATGAGCGATGAAATCAAAGGCCTGCCGAGACCCCTGCGTTCTCGGCAGGTCGGGCTTTTGTGAAAACACTCCTCCAGTGAAGAGAGATAATCACTTATTAATGTCAAGACGTTATTTGATTTTGTCTGCCATGCAAAATTAAATTACATCTAGCTTGCAAGATTCAGTGACTTAGTGCAGCGACTGGATGTATTTCAAGCGCACGGGCTTGTTAATCGGACACATCACGGGGGTAACATCCCTTCCGCTCTGGCTTTAAATGGCAGCGGATGACACAAGTTGGATTCAGTCTGGCTGTCCAGAGTGTGGCAGCTGCCGGAGACGGGTGCGTGCTGTAAAGTCTCTGCCCCCCCGATTGCCAAGCAGGGCGTGCTGCAGGAGGGGACGACTCCTCCCACACAGTGTCAACATGCTTTTTGTCATTTCTTGTTTCACCTGCTGCTCACCGACGGCAGCTCACTTTAAACTGTGTGAACATGCCTGGCATTTGCATTCGAATAACGCGCTGCTCTCCAATTAACTGGCGACAAAGTGGATCGGAGATACGCTGGGTAAACACACCGGACGTCTGACACAAAGAGGCTAAAAAGCTGCTGTCTGTCATTGTTCCAGGGGTAATTGGGAAAGCGGTGCGGGAGAAGCTCGGCACCCTGAAGAGCAAACCCTCGCACGGGCCCTCCCACTAAGCCTTAAGCCTCGTCTCCCTCGCCGCCTATCAGGCAGAAATCACCAATTACAGTAATGGCAAATCCTGCGAGCCAATACACACAGGCTGGCAATGATGTGACGCCTCGCTGGCCTTAATCAGGACGTCGGGCTTCATCTCTCAATTTGGTAGCTCGCTATCACTCACGTTGGGGTGTCACAGCTTTAAGTTTGGCCCCGTTTTTCACATGGAGCTGTTACGCCGTCCGGACTCACAGAGGGTCACTGTCTGTCGGGGAGTTTTCTTTTTAGAATCAAGGGGCCAGTAACTCAGGTCGATTACTGTATGTCAACCTTGACTCTGCTACACATACATACTGAACACTTTTTACATTATATACGAATCGTTATCGGTTCCTAAGTGGATCAGGAGATCTGTGAAAGATTTCTTTCTCCGCTCGGTATAATCCTGAACCTTGTTCCATCACATCAGCAGGGAGCGGTACTGACGGGCTGATAGATGACTTCTACTTGGCCTGATTTACTGACAAGCTGACATGGTGTGTGTGTGTGTGTGTGCGTGTGTGTGTTTGCTCCACACTGCTGGTGGTCCCCTTCTTGTAGGGAATCTGCATCACAAACAACACCCTCCGCCCCCCCCCATCCCTCCTCACGTCCCCCCTGCTGCTTCTTTCTGAGCCTGAATCCACACGGCGCAGAGCAGCCGTCTATATAGATATGAATGGTCCAACCATTCTCGAGTTTAATAGTGAAGGATTACGGCGATTCAGACAGATTTACAAAGGATGGGCTGGGGCAGGGTTTTTTTTTCTCATAATTGTCCCTGTGGGACTAATGGCACTCGCGGGCATTTTTGGGAGACAACACAATGTGTTCGAGGCATTGGCTGCTGATCACTTCCACGTGCAGGCTGAGAATTCATTTGACCAGAGCTATGCTATGTGCAGCAGGGATGGATTAAGAAATGGCCTTTTATTCCTTTATTTCTTTTCATTATTTGGTCTCTGTAAAGAACCACTTTCTCAGCTTCTCTTTGTGCCATACCTGCTTCCCTCTCCATCTCAAAGAAAACAGAAATATGATGCGGAGAAAAAAAGATAACAGTCAAGCACAGATTGGGTATTTTTATTTCATTTATTTTTCATTTCGTTTTGTCTGGCAGGTCTCTTTAATCAGTTTGCTGACTTCAAGGAGGTACAGTACTTTCCGAAGGGCTTCTTTCGAACCCCAGTAGGGAAAGCGATTCATCGGCTCAGGCCGCAGTTTTATGTAACCGCTCCCTGCTTCTGCCGTTTTCAGCAGCTCTCTCTCCAAAAGCTTGCCACAAAGCGAGAAAGAGCCAGAGCGGGAAAACATTATACATCTAATAGAGCTGTTGCAAAAAGAAAAAGGAAAAAAAGGCGTCTAGATTGCTTAATGCCACGTGGTGCCACCCTGAGCATGCTGGGTGTATTATGTTGCTTAGCTCATAGTGGTGTTTTTTGAAATCCTTCTCAATATCACCGTCATTTTCTCCCCCGGGCACCGCTGATGATCTCTGACATCTCATTAGAGTGTCTGTTATTCGTATTACCCGCACCCAGGCAAAGCGATCGCGCCGGATAGTGTGAGGTAAATTTCTGTAACCAGCCAAAGAAGAAAAGAGTCATTATCGAGTCCAATATAGAGTTGGCGGCGAAACAGGGGCACTTTTGCTCCAAGGAGAAAGTACAAGCCATGAGATTGTTTCCCGAGATAAATTTTCAAAGCGAATTTTCTTCCCAATGATGACATCATTATACTGGTAGTGAGCCAGGGCTCAGGCCGTTGGAGACGCACGGCACTCACACATACTGTCACTGCAAAAAAATTTAAAAGAAGCTGCAGTTGTGACTATTTGAATGCACATTTCTGCTGAGATGTATGAATTTAAACATAAGCTTTAAATAGGAAAATACCGCCCCCTTACAACAGACTCTTCCGCCGAGGGTTTCATGCACAGGCGGCGAGGGCATCAGAACGAAGAGAGAAAGTCGAGTCAAGAGAAAAAGTCATGACCCCCCCCCCCCCCCCCCCCCCCCCGACGGAAATAGTCCGTGCCTCCGCATGGAGAGAGCGCAGACCCCTGTCTCCTCTGTGATCGGATGCCTCCACTTGTTCAACGAACGTTGGTGAACAATGGCGGCTTTTCCCGAGGAGAAAAGGTTTTAGGTCGCGCCACCAGTGCTCGATTGGACCAGTTTTATGTTTGTGCATTAAAAAGACGCCGGCAAACAAAAACCGGATGTGGGTTCGAGGTCCGTCGGCTATGTTGCTCGTTAACAAGCAGGGCCGCTTCACGGCAGGCAATGGATTTTTATCTGATCTTCAGGTGTTTGACACACCGGATCAGCCAAAAACAGACATTTATACCTCGTCACTTCATCCATGAATCCAGATGAATGTGTTCATTCATGGCTCCAGAAACGTTCCCTGCTTCTGCTTTTTTTTTTTGCTTTGAAAGACAAATAGAGTTTTGTCTGAAACAAACGCGGGGGCTGTCTTCTGAGGTCATGAAAAGTTCTCTCTACATGTGGGACGATGCTGCAAAGTTGTTGTTTTGTGGATCTGCACCATTCCTTCGACAAAAGCAGCAATTGAAATCGATCGTTTGAATAGGTAGTTGCAAACTTACAAAAGATGAAAGATGCAAATTTACACTTGCCTCTATAGAAGATTTTATTTGTATGAACAACCCATATTATCATGTGATCACACCGTACACTAAATCATGTTTGGTCATCTTCAAAAAACCCTGGCGCCATTATTATCCCCTTTCCCCCCGGTGAAGAATGGGACGGAGGCTTTAGGCCCCCGGCTTTCCCTGGGACCCCTCGTGTTTATCCAGTGCAGGTGCTGCGAGCGAGTCCTTCTCAGTGCCCAGCGACTGCGGGCGACTCGCTCAACGTGGAGGCACTGCAGGGGAGAGGGCACAGGTAGCCGACAAAGGACAGTGGCTATGCACTTGTAGGGCGGAGGGAGCTTGGAGTGGATCTGCGCCGAGTTCAGCAAAGCAGAGAGCGGGCTTTGTCTCTGCACACAGCCCGTCACTCAGCGCAGTATCGGTTGACAAGGGACCGGCTGCACTGCTACGAGTCTGAGAATAGACCCCTGAAAACAACTTTTATATGACACTCCATAATAAATCCTAGTTATAAATCTGGTCTTAACAGATTGTTACGTGCAATGAGTCTTGCAAACCATCTCTGAGATTGTTTCAGAAGCATGATATATGTGATTTTCGGTTTTTTTTCAAACCCACAATATCCATAAGCTCCACAGAGATGGAGCCACTGCTCGTCCCCCTGCGTTTAGCGGTCATTAATCATAATCATTTAGCCGCTACCGTTAAGTTAACGGGATATGAAAATGAAAAGATGTGGCTCAGGAGGGCGATCGCTCAAAGGATCGAGCTGCCGAGGCCACAGAGGAAATTTCTCCAGGACAAATATGCCAAATATGGCTGAAATTTTGTGTTCGTCGAGTGCGGAGAGACACACCCAGTGTCCGTCTGGTTCCCCTCACGTCCCGTCGTCTGCCTTTTTTTTTTCTTCTTTTGTCTGTGCATAAAGAAGACATCCAGCCAGCTCATAGCGGACAGATGAGCGATGGAAGAGTTCACTGCTGATGACAGACGCGCGCGCGCACGCACACAAACACAAAAAAAAAAGGCAGACCTGCCGTCAGACAATAAGCAGGGTGTTGTTGTTACTTTCTTCCACATGCAGTCTGTCTGGAGTGTCTGGCCCGGGGTTTACTCATCACGAGCGCAGCTGCCAGCAGCGGGCTGTCCCCTTGATTACAGGGTTGCTGCTGAGTCGACTGGGCGCTCGGGTCTTCATCCCTTATCACCAGGCGCACTCCATCCGGCCGCGCGCCGCTCTGCGTCCGCCGGTTCGGGTGGGCCGACTCGAACCGCGCGCCCATTTGAATGACTCGTGCGCTCTCCCCCGTGCGCGGCCATTATCGCCACGCAGTTCCTGTTCGCGCATGCAGAGTTGGGTGTTGCCCGGTGGAGCTTTGAAGCAGCCTTTTATTGGATCAGTGTGGGATTTAGAAACAGACGTCTGAGTGTAGGCCTTATGACTGGCGGCATGAATGTGGTATTTTTATTCACAAGGCCATGAGGAGTCACCGCTTCATTGGAGAGGTTCCCTCCGCCTCGTTTTCCACAATTAATTTTTTCCGTCTTTGAGGCAGTTAAAATAATCTTTCTTCATTTACTCTCTGACATTATCATATACTGTATACTATGTCCTATTCCAAAAAATGTTATATAAATATACATACAGAAAGATACACCAGTTACCAGTGGCATACTTTTAATTTGGAATACAGAGTTGCCCATTTACTGTTATGTCACCTATTTTAAGATTTATTAAATCATTTATTATTAATTTATAATTATTTCAAGCTATTGCACTCAATTTTCACAAGACTGCTGTATGTTTTGGCCCCTTTCAAAAGAATGTGAGCCCAGATTACATACGGTCCACATCCTGACTGTAGATATTGTGCTTGCTCGTGGATTGTTCATTTTACACATAACTCCTCGGGATTCATCCTTTCTGTAGATCGAATATGTGAGATCTCCAGAGTTTGACCTGAAGGTCCAGTGGAGCTGGGTTTCTTTACTTGGCTTTTTTTTACTTGTTTTTCAGTTGTCGTTTTCAACATGGCCTATTTTCACTTTCTAATGAGGGTGATCTCGCTGGCGTGAGGTGCGCTTGCACTCTTGCAGATTCGTCCCACTTGTGATTGATGAGATTGTTTTCGGTCTGAAGTCATCAGAACACCGGCGCAGCGCCGCAGCGACCAAGCGCAATGTGCCGACACATGGCTGCGTACAGAATCTGGCAACGGACTGAACATGTTGACAGATTCAAGGTGCTCAGCAGCCTCAGGGGGGCGGGGGTTGGGGGGGTGGGGGGGCTCACATTCAGCACCTTCCGCAGCTGTCCACGGCGGTTTGAGCAGGGTCATTTCCAGTGCTTGTTGGACTTGTCTCCGACTCAGACTCTGATCTGATTTAACTGCGCCGTGTCTTGGAGAGCTGCGCGCCTGCCCCAGATCTGTTGGCAATCAGCAGCGTGTTGGAAGAGACTGCTCCGTGCTAAATTACAGAGGCGGCCGGAGGGGGCCCTGGATATGATTTCCCCGGGATGGAGCCTGTCCAAGACTGTGATTAAAGAGCATATGAGCGCTGATTAATATGATCATCTGCCCTGATGACAGAGATATTTCTGTAATAAATGGATGTTTATGATGCCAGCCCTCGGTGCTCATATTACGTCCCCACATTCTGCAAAATGGCGGCGGCGGGTTTAATTTGAAATTTTTATAATTGTTTCCGTTGTGTGCCAAACACTGGATTCATTCGCTGACGATAAGGGAGTGAGGAACGTCGTTCGGAGCGGCTGCCTCTGTGTGAAGCCACAGATAAGTGTGACTATAGGGGTTGAAACCTCAAAATAACAGCGGTGCCTCAGGATTCCGACCCGGTGCGCGCGGCACAGTGCATTTTTGTGAATTATCTCACTTATCAGTCCCCGGTGAGCTCAGATGTCCAATCACGGTCTCAGGTTGGAGCGCAGGGCCCCTCAGGCTGTGCTTTGACATTTAAGGGAAGCAAAGAGGTGGAAGGCCATTTGGCTGCTTAGCGGCGCCTGTAAATATCCACAGTCACCGCGCGGGGTTTCGTGCCGTAATCGGCCCTGTGCCTTTTCACTCCACGGCCTTTTGTTTTATTAAGATAAACCATAAACGCCGCTGTGTGCGCACACGCGTAGCTCTGCTCAGCCTGGTCATGTATTTGAAAAGACATGCCTTGCAGCTGCTCGTAGCAAAAAGGTCAGCGAGGCAGCGGATAAGCAAAGCCAAGCGTGCACATTATAACAAGTATCGGCGCTTTCATTTCTCATCTGGCCCGCGCCTGTTTGTATCGCAGTGGATTCTCCCTGACAGTCCATGTGCTGCGCCGGGGTAAGATAGCATCATTATAACACAGCTCACCAGCAAAAGGGATTTAGACAAGCATGGCATGTTTTCATGACTTCATCGGGCCGCATAGGCAAAGAGCACCGCATAGATCAGGAAATTCGGCAATTAAGGACAAGGATATCAGGCCGTGTATCAGCAGCCGGGCGCTTCTTGGGGATTTCGCCTGATTAAGTGGGTTCAGATGAAAATGGTCTGTGAACAAATGCAAGGTTTATTTACAGACTCACAGAGCTTTTCCCTCAATTTCTGACCTCCATCATTTGTTTCCAGCGACCTCCCTGAAGCGTTTAGCTCCGTCCCGCCACGCCACCTCACATCACATTACGTCCTGCACACACATGCTGGCCTGCTGTGTATTGTCACAATAATTACGAATGCCCGAGTTAGCCAACAACTGCTCTTATTTGGCAGCGTGCAACGTTTTATTACAGACAACTGGGCTCCGCGTTTCTTCTGTGAACGGTTAAGGTTGTTTTTTTTAAATTAAGAGGCTCAGTTTTATGTGTGCGGTAAATATGCGGTTTTGGCTCAAGCAGGCTGCAACACACATTTAGTTTATGATCCATGTCATTGTTCTTTGAGGTGTGTTTCCCAGCTGCCGAGCTGATCGCGACCTTCCACAACACGACCTGGTTCCTGAAAGACACAGGAGGAAATTACATTTCTCACCTTGCACTATTAAAATATGTCTGATTGCCTGAGATCACATTGTATTTTAAGCTTGCTGTGGAAAAACTGAGAGAAGGGGGAAACACACATTCGAAGTGGGAGTGGAGTTAGAGAGGAGGATTGCCGTGGCTCTGCTATTGCCGACAGTACGAAGTCACGAGTCCCTCAGAATTTCGGCTTGAGCCTTCAAATCTGAATGAGCCCACGGAGATTAACCCTGGGAGCTAAATCGAAGGGGGAGTCTGGCTTGGTATCTAGGAAATGAATCAGCTCCTGTACATGTTTTCAAATTCCCTCTTCACTTCTTATCAATGGAAGCGTATTTCTAACTTTCCTCACCACTAGAGGGCTTCATTTCTTTGTCAGCTGTGGCAAATTTTCTCCATATGAGCGATTTGGCATTTGACCATTTGACAAAAGAAATGTGTCAGCCGTCAAAAGAATTGGCACTGTTCATATGTAGTTAGCTGTCCCTTCAGTGTCTTGGGTTTGATACAGCCCTTCAGGACTTAAATCATTCAGAACTACTCCATGGAGACATCAATAATTTTGATTAGTGTGATGAAAAACCATGCCTAGATTGGCCTTTACCATGTGGTCATGTTGACAGTTGATCAGTTATCAACTGAAACAAAGAAAATCATATATTTCAACATAGATTGACTGATACGTTTATTGAAACAGTTGCAACATTTCCCACTCAGCACATGTTTTTTTTTTAACAATGTTTGTTTAATGAATATATACATATGAATACAACTGATATTTTGATCTGAGTTATCAGTATCAGCCTCCAATACTCAGTATCGGCTGGGCTCTGGCTGTGACCTAAAATGACCTACACTGTTTGTTTTTTTCCGGCATGCATTTTGGCTGCATTCACCCTTGTGCCTGTAGACCTGTCCATGTGTGACAGCATCACACCAAGATGCATTTTAGTGCCCAGTGTGAACAAGCCCATCATTTCACCACCGCTGCTATATGATTATGTAAATTTACCCCATGGTACAATGGAGGAATCACTCTATTCTTGCCCTACATGAGGGGAAATAAATATGGCTGTTGCCGAGCCAGTTCCAGCTGACTTGAAGAAATCAGGGAGTGTGCTTAGAGCCACTGATGATAGGCTGCCAGGCCCGCTCCCTAATTTGGATACTGACACAGGAAAGCCGAGTGCTTCTTAAATAAGTCCCCGCTGGCTCAACAATTATGTAACAAAGCTGACCGATGATTTCCGCGTCTGTTACACTGCTGAATGGCATTTTCATATTATACGTGTGCATGCAGCGTGCGGAACCAGTGCAGGTTCAAATGAACTCACTGCCAGGAGGCATTGGAGGGGCAATCATGCACAGTGGTGCCTTGTGTGTGCATGTCAGTGTAGAATGAATGCAATTTCCCCTCGATGACCTTCCACTGTGATTCTGATTCCTGGCTTCACAGTTGCGCACAGGCCTATACTTATGCTGTTAAGTGTGGGTGATGCACTCAGCAAATCACGCAAACTCCCCCCCCTCAAATAAAAAAGAAAGGAAAAGAAAAGAAAAAAACAATTCTTGCTTGAGTGCTTGGGGAATTCAAGAGGGGATTCAATCAACTGGATAAATTCTTATTGACATCTACTGCTATTCCTTTTATGGCCAAACACATCCCACCATCATTTGATTAGCACATTTCTGTCAGACCTCACCATTGACTGTTACTGTTAAGAGGAAAAAAAACTGCTCTGAAGCAGAGAGAAGCAGGGAGAATTGGATTTGATACTTCTCTGCTGATTTGGAGAATGGATGTGCTTATATATCATCATGGGCTCCTTGAACTGGAAAATAATGAGGGGGGATATGAGGGCTGTGTTGAGCTGTCAGCTGTGAAAGCATCTGATATGAATAATCATCCCATCACCTCTGGAGCTGTCAGCCCTATAGAACGTGAAAGATCCCCACCAGGTCCCCTTCAAATCAGGCATAGCTAATTGCTTTAAAAAAGAAGAGTTACCTTTGACCCCCTCCCCTGCATGGTCACCAAAGACGTCCCTGCCATTAACCGCCGTTGCTGTGCAGCGAGCACGCCGTCCTCTACCAAGCCGCGGTTCCTCGCACACAGTTGGTCCGAGGGTATTTTCATGCCTCTTCAACTGAAGAGTTTGCGTTGAATTGGAATCATCGGGCTGTCAGAATGATGCTGCCATTCTTTGTTTGGCAGGACACAGACTTTTGCTGTGTCCGGCTGGTGTGACGGAATCAAACTGGATGACACACAGGCGTAAGTTTGGCTTTTAAAGTGATGGGACAGGATTACAGATTTGTTAGACCTGTCTTGCTGAAAACAGCTGCCTGTCAATCAATGAGCTAAAACAGGCTAAAATGTTATAAAGATCAACAGCTCCACAAGTTTAAGCCTCTATAATGACCATTGAAATAAGTTAAATAAATCCACACATCAAACATATTCATTAAAAAATAGAACATTCAAATAACAACAATTATTAGCTTGTTGTGTTAGTTTCATCTAGGTGTGCCTAATAAATTAGGAGACACCATTGTAACAATTTCCCTGAACTGAAAATATCACCATTTTGACTGAAGAACTTGACAAATGGGTATGACGTGGCTTTAATTTCTTACTGAAATAATATGCAGTTGGACCATTAATCCCAAAAAACATAACAATCAACACTGCAATTCCTTGACTCCTCAGATTAACACATGTACAGTTTGGATTAGGAAGGCAGACAGACAGTTGTATTCATATTATAGTTAGACACTCGAGGTAGGTTGCCCCCCCCCCCACACACACACACACACACACACACTTTATGTTGGGTTCACACAGGCATGTTAACACCCACTCACCCACGCACAAACAAGCTCAGGCGCTGCAGCTGTAAAAACCAGCTGAGGTCACATGAAATTTGGCGAAATGATTGCGCTGTCTTAAAATGTAAATTGCATCCTCCGTGCGGGGAGAGACAAACATTTGCCACCGTGAGAAGATTGCACGGGGAGCCGACGACAAGGAGCAGGCAGCAGTTTGACACTGAAACACAGTGCTGGAAAGTGAGGGGGTGGGGGGGAAGGTGTGGGGGACCTTTTGGATATATATCTGCCTTTAAATTCAGCGACCCATACAATTTTTCTCAACTCGTGGGAGGGAAGTCTTCACATTCCACCTGAAATGGTTTTCATTGAAACATGAGCACGACTTAACCAAACTGCCTTGCCTTGACTTGAAAGGGAAATTGCACCTCTGAGTCATTTTTTCAAATGTCTGAGAAAATAAAACAAGAGAAAACTCGTGTTGATGTCATTAGGATTATCTGGGCTCAGGCTTTGGGAGCAAAGAGATGCTCTTGGCTGCCACAACAAGTACCCATTTTTGAGAGGATCACGCAGAGACCACTCCTTAAAACGTCCATGTCTCCTGAGCTGCCAGCATTTTAACATCAGTCACTTTCTGCTCGGTTCTGGCAGTCACAACATCAACTAGAGGTAATCTTGATCATGTCGCACCTCGTTAGTGTCAGCGCGGCCTGGGACCAAACCACCGCCACTCTTTTCTTTTTTTCACAGGCTGCTATGAAAAAAATAACCAGACCCCCCTGAGCTGTAAATAGTCAGCTCTGTAGCGGTGAAACAGGAAACTGACTGGACCTGTACAGTATGTTAAATGAACCAATAGCCGTCAAATAGTAAAATACTTAATAAAATGGAGAGCAGCAAGCATGATTTTGAGTATGTATAAGTACGTGGACATGATGTTTGAACCTGAACTGTACAGCCTTTACAGATGAAATAACTTGTATTAATGTCTGAAATTAGCTTTTAATAACACAGTGTCAGTTGTTGCCCAGAAAACTCAATTTCTGAAAATATTATAGAACCCAATACGCCCACGTGTCTGTTCATATATTCACACTTTTCAGCCACGAGTGTGTGTAGACAACCAAATTTGCCATGTGTGTAGTTGTTCACATACTTGCTACAGTACGTTCTCTGCATATACCACACATATTACTAGAGTATTCCACTACAGGGCACACAGCAGACTTCAGATCGTAGTGAACATATATAACATGGCAACACTGTAGGAGGTTAGCCAAGTCAAAATTGCTTTTGAGATCGCAGTAAAATAAGTGATCGTGGTGCCAGGGTGGATATGTGAGGCAGTCAAATCAACGTCACTGTGACAATGACGGGAATCTGCCTCCTACACGGCCCCTGACGTCCATGTGATGTGCAGCGTTAATTGTTGAAGATGTGAACAAATGGCGCACCACGCAAGGCAGCCATGATCCATTATGCAGAGTTAATAGTGATTATAAAACGGGTAGCTCAAATCGAGCGATCTGATTGGTTCATAGCTGTGTCGTGATGAGCATATACCACGGCTTTGACGTCGAATCAGTTTGCAGAGGTCCGTATCAATCCGCGACTGAGGTAGTAACGACGGAAGTAGACGAGAGTAGCGTCGGAGTGAAGTTGAGTAAACTCATGAGAGCTCGATGACCGTATCCCACGGCCTGTCGTGAGCTATTGCTTAATTTTATCTCCAGCCTTTGTCAGATGAGCTTTATACCTTGTGCCCTCAGGATATTCTTTTTTTCTCAGGGAGACATTGAGATTTCCTGTTCAAATTAAAAACCTGTTAGAAAAAAAAACCTTTTAAAACTGCAACAATCTTTTGCACCTCAACACAGATGGTTCTGTAGGCGTAACACAGGCGCATCCTGAAAATAGCACTGATTCATGTATGAGTTTAAAGCACTGATACGGTCGAGGCAGAGAAAGACTCTTATGTAATGAACAACCTCCTCTCTGCTTTTCGCCTCGGAGACGAATCAGCCGGCTGAGTGAAAGAAGAGGATATTAAAAAACGCACTGTCTAATGTATTCAAAAGATATTCAAATGCAGAGCACATTGGAGAATGGCTTCTGGATCAGTTAGCGTTAAAGGAGGAGCTTTTCAGGGTCACTAACACATTTTCTAATATTGCAAAATGAATGCGCAAACGTTTCTCCGAACAGCCTCTTTAAGACTGGCATAACAATTATACCGTTTTCCACCATGTTAAGCCCCACAGGTATGTTGAAAGTCTGAGAGTGGCTGGCTGCTTCTGGTGTCCATGATGTCAAGTCAGTCATTAAAAGCTGTCACAAAGTGCCTCCCGAGTGAGCCAGAAAGAACCAGAGAAGCAGTTTTCTCCCAGAATGAACCCAAAACTCTGGTCTTCATTGGCAGAGAATGCTGCTTCTCCATTCTGAAAATCACCTTCCTGGAATGAGCCCCCTTTTATAGCACGGAAGAACGCGTCTGCTAATACCGTTCACTGATCTCATGATCTCTCTGGAAACATGGGGCCCCCGGCCGCCTGTCACCCGTGGCGGTAAGGGAGTGAAGGAGGGGGCGGCGCTATACTGAGCCACTGCTACTACAGCTGCAGGCCAAAGGGGGGTAAATGGGGCAGATCTGGTGATTGAGCCTGCGTCGCACTATGAACAGAGAAGATGTGTGGGAAAGTAACTAATCTCAGGCAGTAAAACGTCTGCCACTTAAATCAGCGAAGAGTGCTGCCGTTCTCAGCAAGAAACACATTATTTTTTACTCAGTAAAGCGATGTTCAAATTCTTATGGATATGTATATGTCAAAAATTTTATTTCAGGAAGTCAAAGGCGAAAATTGGAAAAAAGTACCAAAATACGCGTGCTAACTGGCAACGGGATTAAGGTTTTGTTTTTGGCCGAAAGCAATCTAACATTTCTGGAATTTGTTGCAGTTTAATGGTAGTTTAAGACCCATAGAGTTCTGCAGGAATGACTTCAAAAACCTGTAAACAATGTAACATTTTTGTTCTTCCGGTTTCCTCCTCCTTAAAGTCTATTAAGGTTTTTTGATTGAGTTTTTGGTTAGATACATACATGTTTTATTATCTTATAACATACAACTTCATATCTTACCTAAATATCCAACTTGTGAGGGTTGCAAATTGAGACTAGAGATGTGACACAGTAACCAATCCACTCACTAGACCACCTTTACCCCCCTTTTGCGTTCATACGTCCGCTCATCGAAACTATTGCTGACTTTCTGTTAAATCAAGTCACAAGTTGGAAGTGTAGTGTTTTTGATGTTAAAGTCATATCTCATTAGCTTTTTGTTGAAAGAACAAGGTTGATTATAACTTCTGGGTTGTCCTACAAAAAAAAGAATATCTTAAATGTCAAACTAAAAAGCCAGATCTATTTATGGGATCTAGCATTTTTTGGGCTTGCCCCATACTTGGGTTGCATCATGGGAAGTGCAGATTTCTTTGAAACATGTCCCCTTGCAGGATTTCACTGCCTCTGCTGCGTAAATTTTGATGAGTCTCTTGTGAGTCCTCCAATTTATGGAAGTTCAATGCCGACTTACTAGAATGTGCCCTTTTAACTTCATAGTGATGTGATGCAAGCTTATCAAAGGGAATCATTTGAGTCCACAAGTAATCCTCTCTTTAAGACTTTGGATTCAGAAAAAGGACAATACAGCAATACAAAGAACTGGATTTGTATTTTAATTTTTTTTTAATTTTCTTAAAAACAGCATGTGGTTCCTTTTCTTTTTAAACTACTTGATCTGAAAAAAGGGCTTTAAAAAAAAAGCTCCTCACGCAGACAACAAAAGATAGCCTTTTTCATTCAGTAGGAGATCTGGCTATGATGCAGCATGTTGTATAACATTTACTTATCTGTGTCAGAATGTTAAAAACAGAGGATTACACAACAATTCTTTGTACAGTAAGATTTTGCCAGAGATAGTTACTTATGTGTTATCTCAGCATAGAAACAGCTTGCATTTCCATTGGCTCAGAATAGAAATATTTATATCTACCTGTATTTATTTGTATAGCTTTAAGTCCAAGAGTTCCAAACCGTGCAAATATATATCCTGAAAGAGTGTCCCTCTATATGCACATGCAGGGCAGAAGTATACATCTGCAGGGCATGACAGCAAATGTCAGATTGATGCAGTAAACACAGACAAGAAGCAACATTTAGTGCCCATAAACTGAAACCAGAATTAGATGCTGGAAGAGAAAGGTCCATATTTCAAGGGCATTGTCTGGGTGGGGGGAGAGAAAGCATCCAAATTGGATGGAGTTAAGCTGCAATAACTGCTTGTTATGACTCGGGAGAGAAAACTCAATCGTCCCTTTGACCGGCCCGACTCCGATGAGAAAGGATTCATTGTTCCTGTGTTTTGGGTGGATCATGAGGGGACATGTCACAACAGCACGTTTTTGACAAGGTCTTGGGTTGTCTGCTCTTGTGTGCTTCACTGTCAGGAATGCTGATGAGCCTAATGAGGTTTTAATCCAGCCAGAGCTATTAGTAGCAGGCCATCTTAAAACAACCTGAGGTCAGGCTGCGTGAAGGCTGCAGAGGTCCACTCGCACCGGATCACTGAGCATGGTGCAGACACGTCAGCACTTCAGCAGCTGTCCAAGGAAAGCACTCTTTTGTCTCTTGTTGGTTGTTGTTCCGTATCAAAACAATTATAGGATATCAATGTCATTTGAATCATGGTTGAGACTGTACAATTTGCAGATTCAGGAACATCCTACTCTGCCAAATGGTATGTCAACGAATTCATTCATCATCATTTGTAAATTGCTCAAGATGAGCATTTTGAAGTCAAGTGATTACAGTGTCATTTAAGAATTCACATCCTATTTGGTGCCAAGTCTTCACCAATAAGCTTCTCCTTTCATTTGATAGCACTTTGCTGATTTGCGAAGTCAAGTGGCCCCTTACCTTGGAGTCCAAGTCGTCCCAGAGCTAGCTTTTCAAACTCGCTAAGACACTGCGTTTTGCATGAGTCATCAAGTTTTCACAGCGTGTTCACAAAAAAGGATTTTGGGGCTGTTTAGTGTGCAGATTTGCAGTAAGCATATCTTTTGAAAGCATTGTATCCCTGGGGTGTGGTTTAGTAATCCAAAAAGCTTGCCATCTTGTTCCTCATTGGGGTCCTTAAGAATAGTGCTGTATAAATGATGCTGATTATAATTAAGATAACGATGGTGATGATGTGAAGGTAATGGAATTGGTACTAGAAGGAGCAATCACAGCTGCAGGACTAGTAGCAGTAATGACGCACTCCAGGAGCCGTTTGCACCAACAGTTTTTTACAAAGCCAGGTCCTAACTGCTAAGTCGGTCTTTGTTATGACAAATCTTTAGAGTGGCCTTTTATTTTCCTCTTAGTGAATTAAGAATAGTTTAGCCTGTGTATAGTAATAACGAGGTTTGAGAACTTTCTAGTAACTCTCGAATGTTCGTTTTTTTTTTTTTAAAGAAAGAATTTGGCCTTTTTTTGCTGCACAAGAAAAACAAACCAGAATTTTACTCAATACTAATTCATGGAAACAAGCTGAAATATTGCTCAGCTACACTTTTCCACTTGTAACCCTCAGCTGCATGAAGCATTTTAGCATTTGGACAAATCTTTATTTTTTTAAATATTTTTTCATTTCATTCCTAGCAGCAATAAGTTGCTATGGAAAAAAAAGCTCCAAGCTAATACAATCTCTGCACACCACTATTCCCACCTTGCATGCAATTGTAACTGCAGATTTTAGTAGTTACAGGAGAAGTTACCATTTGCAGTAGTTGTAGCATTAGTAGTGGTTAGCTTAGCGTGTTATTACTGGCAATAAAATCAGAAATGTGTTAGCAGTGACTGCTGCTGCTACAGCAATAGCATGAATACTGTGGTAGTGTACTCGCAGTGGTAGTAGCAGCAGCTGCTGCGCTAGTTGTTGCAGCGACAGCATTAGCAGTTAAAGTAAATGGCATTACTCGGCACAAATGTGGGTTCAAGCAAGGTTGTTAAGTTCAGTACAATCATTTCCCTACAGCTGAAAAACACGACTTTGTATGTTTAGCAACTCTAAATGTGGCAGCCAGACAGATTTGTCAGTCAGAGGGCCGCAGATAATCGGTGTGCACGAGACTGGTGTCAGAGGGTTACAGGTACACCCCTCTCCCTCTGAGAGACTTTCTGAAACGCTCTGTCACCAGGGAGAGTAAGTGCCTGCTTGTTCTGCTGGAAATGTTGGAATTAATTGAACCGAGTTGTCATTCATAATCTACATGTTGCAGTTTTCCACGGGCTAGGCCAGTGCTACCTTCCGCCGTGTGCACTGTAATTGAAATTTCGATCATGGGGGTGCAAACATTTCGAAAAGCAATCCCGTGAATATTCATGTGTGTTTCGCCAGTGTCTCTGAGCGTCGGGCGGAGGAGTCAGCGGGGGCCGATTTGTGGCCCGCTGTATGCGGTGTGTGTGCGTGCAGAGGGGGCTTGCCCTTCGCTCACTGACATGCTCTTGTCTAAACAGCTCCATCCCAGGTCAGCGAGGTCATCAGGGAGAAAGTGCAACAGCGCAGCATCCAGCTCTCCTGGCAGGAGCCGCAGCAACCCAACGGCGTCATCACAGAATACGAGATCAAGTACTTTGAAAAGGTGAGTCTTCAGTCGATCTGTCTCTCATCTCCGGTGTCTTTCTGAAACCTTTTTTTTTTCCTCTTCCATCCTTCACATTCACTTTTGCCGACTCTCCATTTTGTATTCTGTCTGCATGCTGCTGTGAGTGGAATTCACAAGATTCTGCAAGTACCTTCTTTGTCTCATAATTGCAATAATGAATGAGATGCTCATAAGATTTTAATCAGGCTATAGTCCCTAACAGCCACCCCCACGCACATATTAGCGCACACACACACACACACACAAACACACACAGAATCCGTGGCTGCCGCACTGCCAGAATTAGCAATCTGTCACTGTTAACTCCTTTCCCCTCCCACATAGATTATACCGCTGCTTGCCCGTGTTGCAAGTCTGATCACATCAGCTCTTTACAGCAAGGTTTAATGGAGCGAATTTAACCCAGCAAATCAAAAGCAGGGCAGCAGAGCTCTGATGCCAGTCCTGCTGGCCACAGCCCCTCGCACTCACTGACAAATCAGTCTCCTGTGTCACATACTGTGGCTGTGGTCTGCCCAGCTGTAAAAGTGGAAAATTGGAAACGACGACTACACCCCTAACAGACCCTGGCATTCCATTTGGGCTCTGAGCCGAGCAAAGCATTTACAGTTCGACAACAAAGTGCACAATACGTGCGGACTCTGCATCCGAACAGATTCCTTTGTGGCGAAGATATTTTCGTACCTTAAGTGCTTTTGTTCTCTGTGTGGCGGGGCATCTAATGGTAAAACTGTTAGTTTAATGAAAATGTGTGGGTCACAGTAATCTACAGTCAGTATGAAGTGTAATCTGAAAATAATACCAATGTATTTTACTTATTTAACATCATACAGTACATCTCAAATATCTCCAAGAAACTGGCTTCAAAAGTTGAAGTGAAGGTGGAGGGTGCTATAAGACAAATGTATCCTAAATTTCCACAGAAGGTCATATTCTTATACAGAAATACTGGTTTCCCTTAGTAAATCAATTCCGACTGTAAGCTACTTTCAATACACCTTTCTTCCTTATGGCATTTCACATTAAAAGTCTACCAAGAACAGCCAATTAAAAAGCCATTGGAAGTGTTTTGATATTAAACATCTGTGCTGGAAGCCTTACATTTCACTGACACTGATCCTAACAGGGATTTTAAAAGGAACAGCAAAGTAGGAGCAACTGGAATTAAGTTGTGACTGGAAGCAGTAACTCAGTGAGCGGCAGTGTACATGACACGACTCTCCCATTGTGCAGCTGTAATTAGTGCTGCTATTATTTATCACAACAAGTTAACACAGGGGGAAGTGTTGAGGACGCATCAACGGCAAAGAAAGCAGGAATGCACCTTACAAAATTTTGGAAAATTATACTTAAACACAGGGAACATTAGGAAGACAGGCCTGTCTCTTATTAAGGCCTCTGCAGATCCAATGAATGACGTATTAATAAGCCATTCACATACAGATTATACAGAATATAGATTGAATATTACAGTGGCTACTGAATTAGCATATTTTTACATATGAAATCGCCTCCCTGTGTATCAAGTTGAATGAAACATTGTTAAACCACACTCAAAATTAATTCACACAGTGCAGGTAATTACGCCCTCTGAAGTACAACTGCCATATTTTTGAAAGACGTCAAGATGAAAACACTTCAATTTGCGTAAATAATTAGCTGGACTTTCACACAGCATTTGGTGGTTTGGTGGTTTGTTTTTTTTGCCCAGCTGGTAAAAAAAAATAAAAGATGATTTTTACTCTTCACAGGATCAGAAGGACCGGATTTACTCCACGGTGAGGTCCAAGTCCACGTCGGCCACCGTGAACAACCTGAAGCCCAGCACGGCCTATGTGTTCCAGATCCGGGCGTTCACACAGGCAGGTTACGGGACCTACGGCCCCATACTGGAGATAACCACCAAAGAGGAGGCCACAGGTAAGGGCCATGCAAAAACACACACTTGGATATTCATCGTGGTTTGTCCTTGAAAAAACTATTTTTTTTTTTTCTGGACCCATTTTAAAATCCATACACAACTATAAATTTGTATCAATCACTTCAGTCATCTTTAATTTTACCTGAAACTCATTCCACCATAAACACAAGTTCATGAAGAAAAAAATATGCAGGTTGGCCCAAAAAAATTCTGTGTTGATTTTCCCACTGTTGAAATGTTTTTATACAAACCATACTGTAATATTAAGATAATTTAGGTACGTAGTTTTGATGCAGGAAGCAGTCTAGTTTTTTGTTTCTAACAGTGTTCTGCATTAGCTTCCGTGTGACGCCCTTAATGTGTCACATGTTTTCATCGATAGCTTTGCTGCTGAGTGCTCGCTGCTGAAGAAGAGATCAATGTGTTTCCTTTTCCATTCTCACTAGTCAGAATCATTTTTATGCCGTTCTCAGTCCTGCCAACTCTTCCATCGATTTCTTGTCAGGTCTATTTATTTTTCTTTAATGGGTGCGAAATAAACACATTTATTCATATGTGAAAAATATGACTGTATATCTTTAAATGAAATCCACACTTGCTGAACGTGACAAAAGCGAAAGTGTGAATGGACTGCATGTGTTCATCAACCAGTGTTTCACCTCTTCCCACTCTCCTCACGAGTTTTTACCTTGACCGCAGCAGCACATCAGCACATCACTCCGGAAAACGGACTCCATATTCACGTTACAACCTGTTAATGTCTCCGGTTATTACATTAACAGCCCAGGGAAATGATTTGCTTTGGAGCAAAGCAAACACAAATTGCTTTGACTTTATGCTGATGAGACTTCATGGGTAAAAAAAATCTCAAAGCATAAGGACAAGCTACCTCAGCGTCGTGAGGATAAACAAATTTAAAGCTAAACAGTTACATTAGCTCTACTCTGAGTGTCGCAGTGTGCTGCCATGAGTTTTGGTGAGGGATGCCGCTCTGAGCTGTTTGTGCTGCATACACTAGCATTTTATAAATATACATGTATAAATAGATAATTACTGTAAGCCAATGGGGCCAATTTTGCATTATTGGCAACATGCCATAAGCAGGCACTGCAAATTGCACTGACTATATGTAAAGTCATTGTGCCACAATTTTCATCGCATTCGTTGTGAGAATCCACCATTAGTTATTTGACTTCCTGGGTGCAAATGTTATGCATGGTTTTTAATGCACTTGAAAAATTAATTTGATGAAATAAACATTATTTATGGCTACCAGGCTATATTTTATTGATCCTAAAAGTATGCCATCACTTCACTTGTCAGCGATGATGCAAAATTGATGTTCAAAATGTTTTGCTCATTGAAGTATAAGACGAGTGGGGAACATTAAGCTTCAGAGCAATATACAGTACGGCCCTTGAGACAGTTTATATCTAAAAAATCATTCTCATGATGGCAATTATTTTCTTTATGCAATAAAATAACATGAAAGAGCATACTAGCTTGTCCTTCAGGGTGGGCCCAGGATTCCAAACTTCCAGTTTGTCTTGAAGAATTGTTGCAGAGCAGATTCCTGATATTATACAAGATTTTGAGCAAACACCGAAGGACATTGGCCAAAAAAATAATCCAGTTCTTGCCTCTGTCCTGTGATGAAACAACAACAGATATAACAAATGCAGCCCAACAGGACATTTTTATGTGTGAAGTTTGATATGAGGGCAAAATGATTGTCTTTGCAAGCCATGCATAGTACTGTACTCCCAAAGGTGAGTATTTGTTTGAGCAAGTTGTCACATCATCAGCATCACCATCGCTACCGTCGGACGTCAATTATCTGGAGAGGCAGCACCAGCATTACAACCGCATTAGTGTAATGTATGTGTTCATTAATTTAGTTTATCCATCGGACAATTTTATCAAATTTGAATTGGCCCCTGATAAGGAAAAAAAGTTTTCCAACCATTGCTATCGGGTAAACTCTTTAGTATAAATTATATAGGAAGTAGGAAACAAGTGAGCAAGGGAAAGATCTTGGACACAGCCCAAGACTCTGGGATGTTGTGCACACTCACTGCGTCCAGCTGATGATTGCTAAGAAATAGTTCCAGATTGTAACTCCCTCTAAAACCCCGAACACAACAAACATTTTCTGTTTTTCTGAACAAATTGCTTTCAGTGCGTTAATTCACTTTGCACAGAACCAGGCTTTTTCCTCTTTCTTAATAAAGGCGACAAGCTACGTGACACTAGTAGTCATAATCAACAGCGATAGTTAGCAAGTTATATGCAGCAAGGAATATTAACAATTCGCTGATAAAAGGATTTGATATACATTTGTAAATGAATTGAATGAATGGATTTTGCTTCACCTTTTTCATTCATTTCTCTTTAGTTTGGGTTAGCCCACCGTAGTACCCCCCACCCCCCACCTTACAGCCAACACTTCTGCAGGAGGGGACACATTAATTACTCATACCACACGCAGAGTGTGCCCCGTGACAAGGTTAGAAGTTTGCGGTCTCGTCAAAGTGTCCTTGACCAGCACAGCGAACCACCGGTCTCCTCCATGACAGAGTGAAACCTGCTCGTGTGTAATGTGACAGTTGAGTCCCCAGACTTCCTCCCAAAATGGACAGTTGGTGAAAATATTGAAGCTTGATTGAGTAACAGCTGATCAAATGTCACCGGGGGTTTTTCATCGCAACTCCTCAGACAGGCCACACGCACGCACGCACACACACACACACAAAAAAAAATCATTATCTTCCCTTTCCAAGTATTTCCTTCACCTCAGATCCACTTGATTTAAAATGCATGAATTTCCCCCCGCATACACTACTCGCGTTGACTTTATACGGCCGTTCTGCGGCGCAATCGGCAGTGTCAGTGCAAACAATCTGAGCTCTACGAGAGCTCCGGATGGGAAACAGTCCAACCTGAATGTGTCTTTGTTTGAGATGAAGGGCACCGCCGTTGTCGTCTGGGACTATTAAGCCCACTTTCTGAAACAGTAGAGTCGTGTGTATGAGGACGGCTCAAATATAGAAGCGTCCCTCCTCCTCCTCCTCCTCCACACTTCAAGGGGAAGGAGGAGAGTGGAGGAGGGGGGTTTATCAGTCTCCATGCTGCTCATTGGACTCAATTATGTCCTGCAGATTGTGCTCTCTGATTTGCTGAAGTTCACACTGTTCATTTCTGTCTTTCTGCATGTCTATCCGTGTGTGTGTGTGTGTCTGTTTGTTTGTTTGTGTATGTGTGTGTCCGTGTCATTAGCTGCGATTGTCTCCAGCGAGCAGAACCCTGTCATCATCATAGCAGTGGTGGCCGTGGCGGGGACCATCATCCTGGTGTTCATGGTGTTCGGCTTCATCATCGGGAGAAGGTACGCTCTCGCGGGCCCCATTGACTCTCCGCTCCTGTGAGTCTGCGCTTGTCAATTAGCCTTTCTGTCACTCACAGGCCTCCGCGCCTGCGGAGTCGTCACGTGCACACACGCGCACCCATCATCTCGTGGCATGCTGTGCTAATGGGTTGTGATGCATCTTTTTTTATTTTTATTTTTATTTATTTGTTTGTTTTTCCCTCCAGCCCCGAGGACATTTTTAAGCTGTTTTTGCGGAGCCATTATGAGGCAAGGGCTCTAGGGCCGGAGCGCTTCGGCTCCGCGTTCCTGAGGGCAGGAGGAAGTGTGGCACCGCTCACAAAGCACCCGGCCCATTGTCATTACCACCATTCCCCCACATGCTTCATCTGTGTTTCCATCTGCACGAACGGCATTTCATCAGAGCTTGCTTTTAATTGAGGCCTCATCAGAATTACCCTCCGCTCGGCACATTTTGTGTCAAAAAAGGGCCTGCCTTCTTCTCCGAGCCATGACTTAGTCAAAACAGAAATATGTAGATGTTGTACACAATCAATTTAACTTGCACTTTCCAGTTATAGCAGTATCTGAAATAGCAGAGACAAAGAAATCTGTGTAAAAATGTGTAGAGAAAAATATAAAAAAAATATGCCAGTCAATTACCCCTTAATTAAGATTAAGCTCTGTTAACCATGACTTATCAAGGTGCAGTTGAATGAAAATGTAATATTTGTTGTATATGCTTTATAGCTGTCCAACTTGACGCCACAAAAATCAGAGTCTGATAATTCTGTGGTATAAAAATCAGTTTTGACTATTATTTTTTTTTAGAAAAAAAATGTTTGGCTTGGATAATTTGGGTTCCACGCAGCGGTAACTCTGCATGTAGTGGAGTTTTGAAACCTCGATGTCATAGGTGACGTCCCTCATTAAGGGATAATAGTGGCGTTTTGCAGCCTGGTGTTTTCCCCATAAACGTATCTACTGTGGCCCTGCGGGCTGTGCTAACTTTTGCATTCGCCACCTCTGTTGTCAAGATTCGGGGAAGACGAGGACTCGCAGAAAACTGCATATATTGGTCAGCATGAGACCCATGGACTTGATTTTGACATGAATGATTCCAAATACTTGTGTATGAGTCTGAACAGAAGAAATCGCAGACTGTGGCCACCTGGAGAGGGCCTTATAACTTAACTTATAGGAATCTACATCCTGGTCGACTTGCTGGTTGATCTAACCAAATCCACACATGCCAGTTCCTCTGCAGTTATACTGCCCTCGTAGGGAACTGAGGAATTATTTTGTGGTATAAGCTAAATGCACTGGTGGACTTTGTCGTGGACTATTGTCAAAACCAGAGAAAACAGACGAGGAGCTGAATGAAAGTGGGAAAACGTTGTTGACGGCAACTGCAGCAGTGAGTCTGCACAAAATGATTTTGCAGTGCTTACAGCAAACATCGTCATCCTGGAGACTTTTATTTCACCTCGTCAAAATTGATTGAAGAAAATATCGAGGCCGGCTGGACAAATGCCGAGCGCTCAATACAGGAAGAGAAGCCATTACAGTTATAATTACAATGCTATGTGAGGGATTACAATTTGTGTGACCCCAAAACAACACAGAAGCATCTGGTCGTGTTCTTGGTCTCACCAGGAGCTGAAATTACGATGGAAGCTGAGGGGAAAATGAAGCAAATGTGATAATTGGCCCAAAGGAGAAAAAAAAAAGGAAAAAACAATGTGACATCTCAGAGCAGTGTTATGAAGACTGATTAGCTCAGCCAGCAAGTCCGATTTATGAAGTTCACACCTTGCAGCTACAGTCTGTGTTAGGTTGTGGTTGGACTCAGACACAAGTGGGGTTGTTGAAATGATTCATGGAACCATCAAGTTTATTTGAAAAGCCGTCGGATGTTTGCACTGAAGTCCCCGTTTCCCACGAATCTATACAACGGAGGTTGCAAATGCAACGTTGTCACTTTTTTTTTGGGGGGGGGGGGCGACTACGACGATGATGATCAGAGTTTCGTTGTCCATCATCCAGGCATTTATGCTCCTAACATGGTCATTGAATGAAATAATAATAAATAATACAATACGTGGGAACCGTCCAGAGTCTCTGAGACGTTGTCCTCAGTGACTCTGGACGGTTCCCACATAATCATTTTATGCGACAAAGGAAAAACAACAACAGGGAAAAAATCCAAACAAAGAAATGAGCTTTGGGGGGTTTTGTTGGGCCCAGAATCGAATTATTTTGATATAATTGCATAAAACCTTTTGTTTCACACATAGTATCCCACTGTCAATGACAGCCTCACTTTTTAACTAAATAAAAACGACGAGGTCTGAGAAGAACAAATCTTAATACAGATCCACGTGCTGCCTGTTAACAGAGCAAACATTTTCGTGAATATGCCGACGTGCCGAGCTGACACATGTAGTCATGGGGCCGGTGAATACAGGCAGCGAACACCAGGGGAAAACAGGATGGGGCTGTAAGGGTTAAAGAATGCAGCATGAACAACGGGGACTTGCTACACTCTGCCTTTTCCCCTTTTTTCTTTTTTTCTTTTTTCATCTATAGTAAGTGCATATCCATCACTTGTGGCTCGCCACCTGCTTGAGGGAAGCTTCAACACGTTGATGTTATAAATTAATGACACGAGACACGTTGAACAGTCCTTTCCGGTGC